>NW_023269777.1:0-121097 GCF_004353265.1 Vitis riparia | reverse complement strand
TAGCTTATGTTTGTCTTAAAAAGTCTTATTCAAATCTTTGAGATTTCACTTATAAAAGAAGCTGAATAACAAATCTCAGTTGCTTGATTAAGAAGCCATACTTAACTAGTCAGTAAAAAAACTACCGTTAATTACTTCCAGCATACTGCTGGCGGAATGGGTGATGACGAAATGAATGTTGACTTTAACTAAATAAAAACTGATTATAGATGATTTTTCCATTGGTTTAAGGGGTATTTGATAAAACTTAATGCTTATTACTTAATGATTTATATTGACTTTAAATTATTGATTTAAAACTTATTATTTAATTATTACTTTAGTTTGATAAAATTAACTTAAAAACTTATTTTAAATTATCAAATAATAAGTAAGGTAAAAGAGGATGGGTAATAGTAGAGGTCGTGTAGTAGTAAAGAAGATTGTGAAAGAATTAGGGCATTAGGGGTAAAAAGGGTAAAATGAAGATGTAGATTTAAGAATAAATTAATCGTTTTTACTTATTACTTAAAGTTGTTTTTGACTTTAAGTCATACCATTAAACTATTTTACCAAATATATTTAATTTATTTAATGACTTAAATTGAGTTATTAAATTATTTTAAGTTATTAAGTTGGTTTACTAAATACCCATTAAGTCCTAAAACCCAAGATTATATAGAATCCAATACTCTAAAGTCTCTAAAGCGTTATGAGTTGTGGAAAAAAGGATGAGAAATGGGTGTAGTTGTTAAAGAATGGTTCAACCTTTAAATTAGAAAGATACGGTCCATTGAAGACTTGGAAAGTCAATATATGAACTTGTGTATGCACAAAACATAGACAAATCGGGGACATTTATTCTTCATATTACTTTAAAGTCAAAGATTCTCGATAATTAGAGTTTTTTAATGTGCTTTAAGAAGAAGAGTTTATAATTAAAAAAAATTATGATTTTGACTCCAATTTTAACTTGCTAGTCAAAATAAAATAAATATTCCAAATTAATAATATCAAAATATGGTAGATTGACGCAGGTTATAGGCTTTTTTTTTATTATTATTATTAGATATATTGTCTAGCATAGCCCTAGATCAATCAAAATGTAAGCTTATGAAAATGACATGCTGATTTTGAAATGCATGGATTATTATACGAAATTGAACAGGCTGGAAATCTTCAATTAATTTTAGATTAGAGTAGCTGGCTGGAAATCTTCTAGATCAGTTCCAACATAATTACAAAATTGAAAAGAAAAATGAGAGCACCTAGAATTTGACTTTGGCAATTGATGACGAGAAGCAATTAAAGAAAGAAGGCGACTCCAAGAATGGGAAACCGTCTAGAGGTTTTCAATTGGTACATAATTTTCTATGCATTTATGCCTTGACAATCTATGGCAATGCAGAAAGGGAGAGAGATAATAGTGTCTATGCTTTGAAAACTGACCAGGGCAATGCATACATGCTAATTCAAGTGCATGTTTTTGGAAAAGAAGAAGGCAAACCATTGTGACTTTGGCAAACTCTATGTGCATACTCTAAGCAAAAGATGGACTTGGAAATAAACACTGACACGCCACACAATTGGATCTGTTAATAAACATTTCTTTTCATGCAGTATTTGTGAATTATGAAAAGTTCGGCAAGGACCCAAAGCTTTCGTAATGTGTATTTTAAGGACTAATTTAGGCATCACCCAAGCTTAAGAATGGATGTTGTTAGAAGTCTCAGGTGGATGGTTTTATTAATAACATTCTCTCGAAGTGCAAGGGACTCCATGGTTGGTTTACTGAATTCATTTGGCAGTTGCAGATGAATTCAAGGATCTTCACTTTAACAATAAGATTTCGAAAAGAAAGATAAAGAAGAACCGGAGTTATTGCCTGGTCTAAGCCTGCACCTACTCTACAATCTTCTATTTGCTCGTCCATAAACCACTTTTAAGGGTTTTCAATGTTTGCGTACTGGGAAAACAGAAAGCTCTGCTGTGTTAATGCAACCTGACTACTTTCACTTCATTTTGTAAAACACTTCCTCTACTAAGTTGAAGATGTCTAACACAACTGGAGTTTAGTTTTTGCACACAATCTTCTACATAAGTAACCGAGAAAGAAAAACACTTGGGAGTAGTTGTTGAAGAACCATTCATCATTGAAAGTTCTTTTTAAAAAAGAACTATTCATTGAAGACTTGGTTAGTTTATGCATGTGATATACTAGTAAAACAAAAGACTAATTCAAGGACTCTCGTCTATAAATTGACATGTTTCCCATGCAAAATTTCACACCCCTCACCTCAACACAAAGATTTGTGATTGTTGGAGATACTACTCTAGCAATGAAGAAAGGTGTTAGTTTCCTGGTAACTGTTGCCCTCATGGCATTGGCTTCCTCTCTTGCCTCTGCCTCTGATCCAAGCCCACTGCAGGACACCTGTGTTGCCATTGATGAGCCCAAGGATGCTGGTATTTCTTTAGTAACTCATTGATCTTACAGCTATTTTCAGACTACTCTTTTTATTGATATGATGAATATGGTTTGATACTAACGACCTGTCTTCTTTTTCCCCTTTTTATGCAGTATTTGTGAATGGAAAGTTCTGCAAGGACCCAAAGCTGACCATGGCCGAGGATTTCTTCTCTTCAGGCCTGGATAAGCCAGGAAACACATCAAATCAAGTACGGTCAAATGTCACTACCGTAAATGTTGACAAAATAAAGGGACTCAACACTCTTGGCATATCCATGGTTCGTATTGACTATGAACCATATGGCCAAAACCCTCCTCACACTCACCCTCGTGCCACCGAGATTCTAACTGTCTTGGAGGGAACCCTCTACGTTGGCTTTGTCACATCCAACACCGAAAACCGCCTCATTAGCAAAGTCCTCAACAAGGGGGATGTTTTTGTGTTTCCTATTGGTCTCATTCACTTCCAATTCAATATTGGGAAGACTAATGCAGTAGCCATTGCTGCTCTGAGCAGCCAAAATCCAGGTGTTATCACCATAGCCAATGCAGTATTTGGATCAGATCCACCCATCAATCCTGATGTTCTCACAAGGGCCTTCCAGTTGGACAAGAGCGTGGTTAAGTACCTTCAGTCACGGTTCTGATGGGACAACAACTAAGAAACTATATACATTGGTCTGCTTGTTTTCAAGTATAATGATTTAGAGGGTTTATTTTGTAATTTTGGTGTGGACTTTGGCCATACTACTAAAATAAAGCAGTTTGTCTGCTACGCATCTTTTTCTGTACTTCTATCTCTCAATACTATACCCAGGATTAGCCTGTGTTTGTCTAAAAAAATCTTATCCAAATCTTTGATATTTTACTTGTTAAAAACAACTGGAAAATAAGTCCCAGTTGCTTGATAGATTTCCCTGGAATAATTCTTAAAACCCAGTGCTCTAAAGTCTCTAGAGCATGTATGAGTCGTGGAAAAAAAATAGATGAACCTAACAGCTTACTCATGTATACATAAAATTGGAAAAATTCAATCCATTAATGAAGACTTAGAAAGTCAATATATGAACACTTGCAGGCCTATTTGCTTACTCATTATACATAAAACATAGACTAATCTAAGGACTAGTATGTAATAAATTTGACATTTTTGGTATCCGAGGTTTTTCATTTCTCACCAGGAGACACGGATTGGACTGTTGGAGACAACCTAACAGCTTAGTTTAAATGTGTTTGTTAAGCATCCCTGTAATGCCCAGACATTTTATATAGGGATAAGAGGAAATTTATAATAATAATAATAATTAGTGAATTAATTATTTTAATAAAATGAAAGAGAGGGAAAAAGGTAATTTTTCCTAATAAATACCCTACGTATAAATTGAAAAAAAAGAAGGGAAAAATCCTTTCTATTCTTCTCTGAATTTTCATTCCTATTGACAGAATACCAGAGGACATAAGACTTTCAGATCTAGGGTTTGAAGAACAGATTTCTCTAGGTAAGATTTTTGTTTTATAATTCTTAGATCTTATTTTAATTATTCGTTATATTTTTAACCTTAGGTAGGAAACCCCAATCTAGATTAGGGTTTATGTTTCTTAAAAAAAAAATTAATTAATTTCGTGGTGGATGACGTGTGATAGTTGTGTCAACGTAAAGCCCCGTAGAATTAAGGATTAAATAAATAAACAGCAATGGGAATGTGTGGATCCGTTGGGTGTGGAGTATATGTTTTCTTATTTAATGTTTAATGGGTGGTGTGTTCTGGAGATGATAGGATAGGTGTGGAAAATGAGGTTTTGAAATAAATAAATTTAAAAAAAAAAAAACATGTGGCAGAATAGTGATTAAAAAGAAAATGTGGAGATCATGGAGACGTATTATGTGTGGGTTTGGTTATGTGGTTGAAAAGTCAATGACTTGTGATATTGAGGGTGGAAAAGAAAAATGATATATTGAGGATTGTAGGACAATCTTATTAAAATATGAGGTAGGTCCTAGGAAAAGTTGGAATAAATAATTAAAGAAATAAATTCTTATGTAAAGTGATGAAAGAGATTATTGTAAATAAATATTTTTAGGAAATTCAATTTAGTTTAGGAAAGAGAAATAAATTATTGAGGATAAATTGTTATTGGTTAAAAAGTTGGAAAATAATTTTTGTAATAATAATATTGACTTAAAAATAAATAAATAAATAAATAAATTCTAAGATTCCCAAACCTATTTTAAATGAATAGTCAATAGTGTTGATAGTACCTTTTTGTTATGTTAGGTGAGAAGTAAATTTTGGGGTCAAACTTTTCAAGATTTGGAGTGCTTATTTGAGGTAAGGGAAATTAATGCAGTTATTAATTTATTTTTTTAAACAATTTATATATATATATATATATATATATATATATATATATACATTATTTGAAAATGCTTGAGTTATATTCCATTTTATGCATAAATCAAACTTGTTTTGCATGAAAAGTATGTTAGAATTTTATATTTGTTTTTGACAAATAAATGTGGAGATATTATATGTTGTAAATTTGAATAAATGAAATAAATATTTGACTCTGGTTTGTTTGGCCCTTGTCAACGGGATATAATAGTTGACTTTTGACTTTTGGCCCTTGTCAATGGGATATAATAGTTGACCTTTACATTTCTTGGTGGGGAATGTAATTGATTTGAACCCTAGCCTCTAGGGGTTTCGGTTAAAGGTTACTAGTACTAGTAGTATTTGGTTTCGTCCACCTTAAAGGAACAATTTGAGGCTAGCCACCCATTTGAAAAGTCTCACCTAACTAGGCACCTTTTGATGTGTGATGACCAGAGTAAATAAATTATGAGAATGTTTTGACTGAATTTGATATGAAAATGTTTGAATCAGAAATAAATGCATACAGTTAGAAAATTTGAATGTATTGGCAAAAAAAAAAAAAAATTAACTCAAAGGTTTATGAAAATGATTGATTACAATATCTCCTATTTTGCAAGTGAATTTGAAATATTTAATCCATGGACTGCATTAATGTTCTTATTGGGCTGTGAGCTCATTCCTATTTGTTGACTACTTTTTAGGTACCCTTAGTTCGGGTGAGGAGTGATGGCTAGGCTGAGGAATGGTCATCATTAGGATTTGACTTAGGATTTTATGTTGGATTTTGTTTAACTATTAGTTATGTTCATTTGGATCTTTTGGTATTTGGAAGCTATTTGGATATTGATCCTTTAAATTTTATGTTAGTTCAAAGTTGAGTTTTGGAGATTTTGAAATTTGTTTTAGTACTTGAATTGTTTAAGTTTGCAAATATTTGGACAATGGATTTTGGATAGTGGATGTTTTAGTTTTGAAATTGAATTTTGAGGATTTTAGATTTTGTTTCGCTACTCTGAACAGGTATTTGGTAATTGGTAATTTCTGATTACAAGATAATTGTTTGGGTCAGGTTGCACTGTAAGACTTCGGGTTTGAAGTGTGAAATGATCGTCATGCCCTTGGAGTGGGTCTTGGGGTGTGACAATCCCTTTCTCTCATAATACATAAATAAATTCACTATCAAAAACCATAAATAAACATTTGAGCTGATTGCTCATATAAGGGAGGCTGCAAGTATAAAAATCCTAGTCAAAGCTTTTGTCTTAAGCGGATGACCATCGCATGTACTTGGAAGAAGAGGAAGAAACAAACAAGTGAAAATAATCTATGAGAGCTAAATATGGGATCAAATGGTGTTGGTGGTCATTGCTTAATTTCTCAAAAGATTGCTGGAAACAATGGATTTGTGATGCTATTATGAAAAATGGCTGATGGGCTTATCGTACATATTATGTGATAGCATTTGACTTTTGAATGTAAGAGTGGAAAGTATAGAAGCTAGCAGAATAAATTTTCTTGTTATTTGAATTTTATGTTTGAGAACTATAATTTAGAATTTTTTTTATTAAAAATAAATATTTAAAATTTTTAATTAAATAAAAATTTGCTTCTTATATCTGTGGGCCCGTATTTTTCATGTGCGCTCTCACTCAATCAGCGAGACTCGCTTTTATTTGGTGAAAAATTAATTTTTGGAAAAGTCGGAGTCGCCACTTATTTTATTTTATTTTAAAGGAAAAATAAAATAAGAAATAAAACTTGAAAAAATGACTCCATAATTTTTGGAAAAAACGTGTCTTTGAAAAACCCGAATCTAGGTTCGGGATCAGGTTACTTATTGGGAAGGTACCTCTAAGAGGTAACACCCCTCTAAGCCCTAAAAAGGTCTCTATTGACTAAGTTGAGGGAAATGTGGTAATTAATTGGTTAATTATAGATATCGAGGTAACTAAGGTGATTTAAAAAAAATAGCATGTCAAACAAAATCAAATCACAATAAAGAAGAGTTAGGGTGCGTACCTGAACCACTTCTTAAGCACTATCACAAAACATCAAAGGTTAGTTTAGATAGTATATCACCCAACATGCACTTCATCATAAATAATCGAACAATATAACAAACATCAAGACACCCAAGCACTATCAAACATAGGCATAATTCACAATGACAATCATGTTTACAGAATTTAGAAGGTAAGTGATAGGGGGCATACCTGGATAGCATAGATAACTCATAATACGCTTCCTCAGGACATAGGGGGTTAGATAATAAATAATAAAATAAGAAATCCTAACATGCATATCTAATTAGCATAGAAAAAATAATAAGAATATACAAAATAATCAAGTATCACACACATCTTGTATACAATTCTTAAAAATAGATAGATATGGTTTCAATGAGTAACAAAGGTCGTTGCAAAAAATAAGTTTTAAAAAGATTTTCTTATGTAGAGGTTTCACAAATTCCCCAATCGATATACACGAATTTAGCTTAAAATTATCTCATTTGTTTGGGACCACAAGCTTGGATTCGTGTCTTATTCAAAACCAAAATTTTCATTGGAAGCTGAGAAAGATGCAAACCGATCAAAACATGGTCGCATATTATTATTTAAAAAAAAAAAAAAAGATTTTGATTCTAAAGACTCTAAATGAATTTTTTAAATGCACTTTAAGGAGGAACATTTTGAGGAAAGGTTTCTTTTAAAAATAGGAAAATGATGATTTTCAAAAGACAATATTCAAGCATCAAACATAGGCAACCCAAAGGAAAACTAAATCGCAAAATAGAGATTTAGACAATCATGTCAATTAAAGTGGTGAGAATAGGGTCAACTTTCATGGGTTTCCAGTAGCCTTAAAAAAGGGATTTGACCAACAATTACCAAGGCAACAAACTAATGACTTCCTAATCAAACAAACTAACATAAATATTAACCAAAATTGACATCTAGATTTTGAGAAGTCGCATGAATTAAGATAAAAATCAATCAAGGGTTAACAACAAACATATGCAGATAATAATATGGGATCGATTAAAGTAAATTAACACTCTAACAAAATATGATAAATCAAAAAAACAAAGTTTAGCAAATTTGAAAATATGGAAACAATAACATGCAATTGACTAGAATATTGACTATCCAAAATTCCTAAAAAAAACTCAAACTAAATATTAATAAATCAAAACCAAAATATGTCATACTGAAAATATGAAAATAACAACATGTGATTGACTAGATTAATTAACCAAAATTATAATCAACTACAAAATTGGATATAAATGGATTAAAATCAAAATTAATGAAATCAGAAACGCGTGAACACATTCAAACTAAGAAATAATATACTAGATTAAATTAAAATTAAAAAAAAAACATCAACATCATCTAATAAGATCGGCTAAACTATCAAATTTGAAATTACAAATATATTTAAACTAGAACAAATAAATAAATCAGCAAATCAAAACTAAACTAAAGTCGAAATTAAAAAATATGGAATTTATCTAAGAGGTTAATCAAACAATTGAATTAAAATCATGAACGCATTCCAATTATAAAATAAATTAAATTCAAACTAAATTAAAACTAAATTCTATTTAATAAGATTATTTAAACTGATGAATTAAAATCAACAAATGCATTAAAACCTAAACGAATTAAAACCAAATTAACTAGAATTAAAAAAAACACACAACTTTATTTGGCACAATTATTTGAACTAATGAATTAAGATCGGTAATGCATTTAAACTAAAAACAAATTAAACTAAACCAATTAGAATTAAAAACACAAACTTTATTTGATATGATTACTTAAACTAAAGAATTAAGATCAATAGATGTATTTAAACTAAAAACAAATTAAAATCAAACTAACTAGAATTAAAAACACGGAAATTTATTTAACATAATTATTTAAACTAAAGAATTAAATCAACAAATACATTTAAACTAAAAAACAAAACTAACTAGAATTAAAATCACGACTTTATTAACATGATTATTTAAACTAAAGAATTAAAGTCAACAAATACATTTAAACTAAAAACAAATTAAAATTAAACTAACTAGAATTAAAAACACGAACTTTATTTAACTATCATTAGATTAGGAATAAACTAGCATGGAGCTAATGAACTAAGGAAAAAAAAAAATACATCTAATTTATAAAAATAAATAATAAAAAATAGTACGGATCAAGATTTAAAGAATTCATCACAAAGAATTAATTAAACTAATGAACTAAAATCTAAACTAAAAAAAATGCTTTATCGAAAACGAAACTAACCTGTGTAGTGGCAGTCCGAGTTTTGTCTGAAGTCCTCTGCTACCCCAAAACTGTACGTTCCTCTCTGGAAAAAAATCCTCCGCGTGTTCTCTCTAAAAAATCCTCTCTTCTGTTCCTTCTCTTCTTATTTATATGGCAGCCAACTCCCATGGAATATTTTATTTCCTTTTGGAGATGCGCGTGGATATGGGAAGTCTATATGGCTCCCGCTAATAATCCAATGGTAACATGGCACCTTCTCTTCGGCCAAAGACTGGCCTACAGCCCATGCCGCCACTTACATCGATCGAATAGGAAACCCTCGGCAGTTCCTGTCATTCCAATAGCTTAGTTTTCTTCTTAAGTTGCTTCTGGAAGCTCATCAAGCAGAAAATTGGCCCGTAACTCATTTAACTCTAGTTTCAATCTTCAGAGGAGATAACGGTATCCGAGCACTACAAGCAGCGTACTAACACAGCAGCAGTAGCCCATATCCAGAAGTTTGTTGTCTTTTTTCACTTAAGGATGGCTCTTGGAAGAGAATCTGGGCCTCTTTGTCGATTTCTGTGCCTGATAGTGTTCTCCTTAATTTTGTTCCTTGGTGGGTGAAGCCCCATTTGATTTCAGCAGATGTGAAGAAATTTTACACAGTGAATAGATGAGAATCTTTGAGGTGAGTGACTTGGAGATTGGGCTTAGGTTTGATGAGAGGTCATCTGTTGTTTTCTCGGCATCTGCTTTTCCCCTTCTTCTCCCATTTTTTTTCTCTACGCACTGTATATGGTCCCCCCACCTTGCAAGCTGCTCCTCTTCAGCTGTGATCCCCTCTCCTTGATGGCTCCCAGTCTAATGTAAAATTAAAAATAAAAATAAAATAAAGTTAAGAGAAAAATCACATAATTGGGAGTAGAATAAAATCAAAAGTAGAAAATCAAATCACATAGCTATAGAATCCAAGATGTCAATTCATGGAATTAAAAAATGAATAAATAATTGAGTAAAAAACAAATAAATTGATAAGGACATAAAAATAAATATTGGACATATGCAATTAGGAAAAAAATAGAAAAAAATTAAATTGATGCAACAGATTATAATAATTTAAATGTCAAACTCAAACCTTCAAAAATAAAAATAAAAAATTCATTTCATGCAATATATAGTCAAGTCAATACTCATCTTATCTTGGAAAAATAAAATCAAGAACATGCCTAAGTGAACTATGCCAAAAGAAGTGTCCAAGTGACTAATTCTGAACATGCCTAAGGTAACCTCGGGTGAATGTGTGCAAGCTGCGAGGTGTCTAGGATGTTTAGGATGGTGTCTAAGTCTACATTAATGGACAAAGTGTGCCTAAGTGGGCCTAAGTGAACTAAGTGTCCTAAATAGACCTATGGTGATGCCTAATGGGCCAAGTGTACCTATACGGGCCTAGGGTGAGACTAGGTGGGCCTAACTAAGTCCAACCTAAAGTGTACCTAAGTGAAGTCTAATCTAAACTTGAAGGGCAACCAAGGTCATAATGTGAAACTAGATAAATCCCTCAACCAAAGTCTCCGAGGTGGCTCAAAAAATGTAAGTAGTATGAATAGCAATGGGCTACCAAGAAACTACTGTGGAGCACTAAAAATAAATTTAAAGACATGTGCTAAAGGGACAAAATGGAGGGTCTACAATATTTGAGAGAGAGAGAGAGAGAGAGAGAGAGAGAGAGAGAGAACATGAAGGGTAAATGATGTTTGGGAATGTGGGGCTCATATATAAGAATTATATCATAAGATCATTCTCAAAAATTGCATTTATTTACCTTCAAATACTATTTTTCGTGTTTAAGAAACTCTCACAAATACTATTATTTTATAAATAAAATAATAATAATAATAATAAAATCATATGTTTATTATTTCACTCTTATCATATTTAATTGTCTTTCTCAATTTAATTACTATGCAAAAGATGGGGTGGAAGAGTGTGAAGATAATCAAAACTACTTTACAAATTTTTCATGATTAGAGAACAACAAAAAATCTTAGTTTTATTGCACACATATGAGTAGAAAATTAAACACGAGATTGTTAACATGGTTCAACAATCAATGTGATCCCTACATTGACAAAGTGCATCAACACTCAAGAATCCACTAGTAAAAGAAAAGAGGAGTATAATGATGAAACTCTAAAAAAACTCTTCTCAATTGCAGTTGCGTCCTCTAAAAAGACCCTATAACATAATAATGTTAAATATATAATGGGGGTAAACTCATCATTCATAAGAAAAAATAAAAAATTCTCCCCCCAACATCCCAAGAGAAACGCAACAAAACTAATTTAAACTTTACAATCCAACATCATCCACATAGGTAGCCATTTTCTATATATTTATTCTTAAAGTGAAGTAGTACAAAATAATAATAATAATAATTTAATTAATTAATTAAAAAAGAGAAAAAAGGAAAAAGAAAAATGAAAAAGAGATGCTTGTTTCTTTATTTGTTTATCTATTATTCTTGTCTGCAGTTAGCTTTCTTTTGTTTCATGGTATTTAGGATTTATGGTTACTTGGATTTGGCAAGTTCTTTTGATTTAACCTAATAAAAATTTCGAATATCTTAATTTTGGTGTTATTTTATTTTGAGAAATAACAAGATTAGTGATCTCAAATGAATCTTCTTGAAAAGACATGATCATATTCAAATGAGTATTTTATATGAGAAAATTTTTTCTTTAGGATATTGGTGTGAAACAATAACTTTTGCTACAAAATATTAACATTTGTTTTGTTTTGTTCATATCACTTTAAAGTCAAAGGTTTATTTTGTTTTTGTTCATATTACTATAAAGTCAAAGGTTCTCGATACTATGAATTTTTTATTGTATTATGATGACTCAACAAGAAGGGTTTATAATTTTTTTTTTAAAAAAAAGTTAAATTTATGACTTCGACTTCAGTTTTAACTTGTTAGTAAAAAAAATATATTCCAAATTAATAATATCAAAATATAGTAGATTGACACAAGTTCGGGTTTTTTATTTCCTAAATGATGTAATTTTATTTTCTTAGATACATCGTCCAACTTAATATGCTAGATAAATCAAAATGTAAGCTCATGAAAATGACATGGTTATGTTGAAATTTCCAATTAGAGAAGCCGGCTGGAAATCTTCTAGATCAGTACTAATTAAACAATTCAACATAATTACAAAATTGAAAAAGACAAATGGGAGCACCCAAAATTTGACTTTGGCAATTGATGATCAGAAGCAGTTAAAGAAAGAAGGTGACTCCAAGAATGCTAAAACCTCTGGAGGTTTTCTATTGGTACATAATTTTCCATGCATTCAGGCCTTGAAAATTGACTAAGGCAATGCAGCAAGGGAGAGAGATGATCGTGTCTATGTTTTGAAAACTGACCAGGGCAATGCATACATGCTAATTCAAGTGCATGGTCATTGGTTGGTTTACTAAATTCATTTACCAGTTGCATATGAATACAAGGATCTTCACTTCAACAAGATTTAGAAAAGAAATATAAAGAAGAACAAGAGTTATTGTCTAGTCTTAGCCTGCACTTACTCTACAATCTTCTATTTGATTGTCCATAAACCACTTTTAAGGGTTTTCAAAATTTGGGTACTGGGAAAATAAGAAGCTCTGCCGTATTATATGCTACTAATTAATGCAACCTGAATACTTTGACTTCATTTCGGTATAGCCTTCTGAGACTAGATCTTTGTAAGACACTTCCTCTACAAGCAGATTTATACTAAGTTGAAGATGTCTAACACAGCTGGAGTTTAGTTTTTGCACACAATCTTCTAGATAAGTAACCGGGAAAAGAAAAAACAACTGGGAGTAGTTGTAGAAGAACCATTCATCATTGAAAGTTAAAAAAAAAGAACTATTCATTGAAGACTTGGTTAGTTTATGCATGGCGTATGCTGGTAAAACAAAAGACTAATTCAAGGACTCCTGTCTATAAATTGACATGTTTCCCATCCAAAATTTCTCACCCCTCACCTCAAGTTCTCAACACAAAGATTTGTGATTGTTGGAGATACTACTCTTAACAATGAAGAAGGGTGTTAGTTTCCTGGTAACTGTTGCCCTCGTGGCATTGGTTTCCTCTCTTGCCTTTGCCTCTGATCCAAGCCCACTGCAGGACACCTGTGTTGCCATTGATGAGCCAAGGATGCTGGTATTTCTTTAGTAACTCATTGATCTTATAGCTATTTTCAGAGCTACTCTTTTTATTGATATGATGAGTTTGATAGTAGTGATCTTTCTTTAATTTCTTTATCCCTTCTTATGCAGTATTTGTGAATGGAAAGTTCTGCAAGGACCCAAACCTGACCGTCGCTGAGGATTTCTTCTTTTCAGGCCTGGATAAGCCAGGAAACACATCAAATCAAGTACGGTCAAATGTCACTACTGTAAATGTTGACAAAATAAAGGGACTCAACACTCTTGGCATATCCATGGTTCGTATTGACTATGAACCATATGGCCAAAACCCTCCTCACACTCACCCTCGTGCCACCGAGATCCTAACTGTCTTGGAGGGAACCCTCTACGTTGGGTTTGTCACATCCAACACCGAAAACCGCCTCATTAGCAAAGTCCTCAACAAGGGGGATGTTTTTGTGTTTCCTATTGGTCTCATTCACTTCCAATTCAATGTTGGGAAGACTAAGGCAGTAGCCATTGCTGGTCTGAGCAGCCAAAATCCAGGTGTTATCACCATAGCCAATGCAGTATTTGGATCAGATCCACCCATCAATCCTGATGTTCTCACAAGGGCCTTCCAGTTGGACAAGAAAGTGGTTAGCTACCTTCAGTCAAGGTTCTAGTGGGACAACCACTAGCAAAATATATAGCTCTAGAAGCTATGAACCATTGGTTTTCTTAGTTGTTTTTTAAGTAAGCATTTGTTATGTTCCCTCATCGTAACCATAACGTAGTAAGAGGGTTTATTTTGTAGCTCTTTGGATGTGGACTTTGGTCCTAATATTAAAATAAAGCAGTTTGTCTGTTAAACCATCTTTTTCTGTCTCCATCTCTATACAATATCCTGGATTAGCCTCTTTCTTTGTCTCAAAAAATCTTATCCAACTCTTTGAGCTAGATTTCGCTTGTAAAAAAGATCTGGATGAAAAATCCCAGCTGCTCAATTGATTGTATACAGGATATGCATCATATTGACTAAGAAGCAATACTTAACAAGTTGTCCAGAAACTTCTATACTGTTCCTTCGAGCATACTGCTATGGCAGAATTGGTGATAAATAAAAGGAACATTAGGCAAGTCCTAATGCTACAACTTCTTACATTTCAGAAATGGAAAGATGCCATTTTGCTTCATCTGAAGTTTTCTTCATATACTCCATGCTGATAACAAGTGGGAGGAAAGTACATTTGCAGTCATGGAACAAACTTCAGACCCCAGCTTCTCATAATGATCTAATGGGTCATGACACTAATCACAAACTGAGTATATATTGTCTGTCCACAGATTACTCCTTAGCTTTACCCTGGAAGAAGTCCTAAAACCCGAAGATTACGTAGAATCCACTCTGAAGTCTAGAGCATGAGTTGTGGAAAAAAGGATGAGAAATGGGTGTAGTTGTTTAAGAATGGTTCAATCTTTACGGTAGAAAAATGCTATCCATTGAAGACTTAGAGAGTCTATCTGCCTACCATATAAATTAAAATAGGCTAATCTCAAGACTTTATCTAATTAATTGGTATTTTTTCATGGGAAGGGTTTCTTGATTCTCACCAGAACATTATCTCAAGACTGTAAATTAGAATAATAGTCAAAGCTTTTGTAACTGAGGCAAGCCCAATGAGCATAGCAGAAAATCTCCAATTTTTTTCCAAATCTTTAAATTTATCCCAAATTTTCATCAATCTGAGGCAACCTAGAACTTACCAAGGATTTTTCAACTACGTACTGTAAGGCACAAGTAGTTGGCTATCTATTGACAACCGGTTCATGAAAAATGATTGACATTATTATATTTAGAGGTTGTTTGAAAAATCAACTTAATCACTTAATATGACTTAATAACTTAATTAAGTCATTAAATAAATTAAATGTAATTGGTAAAATAAATTAATATTATAATTTAAAGTTATTTTGAATTTTAAGTAATATGTTAAAATAATTAACTTATTCTTAATTTCAAATCATTTTTACTTTATTTTCCCATACTAATAAGAGTATATATTACCATTATAATTTCATATCAATGACTCATTTTTTTTTTATAATAAGTATTTTATGGTCATCTTATATGGGTAAAATATTTTAAATATGATTTTTTATAAATAAATATATTGTTTAAAATTAATAAAAATAAATATGAATTAAAATTAATGAAATAAATATTAGTTAAAATTAATGAGACTAAATATTTCAATTTAATGATTTAATTTTACAAAATTATATTTTAAGTTAATTTTACAAGAAAAACTCGATACTTACAATAAAAAATAAATATTAATAATTTTCAAGTTAACAACTTAATAATAGTTGAAGTTAAAGTCTACTTAAGTTATTAAATAATACGTATTAAATTTTATTAAACACCAACTTAAAAATTACAAAATAAGAGAAAATTGCATTGCAATTATAGTCATTGCCTCCAATATCCCAACCATGAAGGAGCAAGCTTCTCTGCACAGTCTATAAAGCACAAGTTCCATATCAGCTAAAAGATCAATGGATGAGTCTTACTTAAGCAAGTTAAATATCCCATTACCTTTATCTGAGATGCCTAAACATCCATTGGAGTTGTATCTCAAGTGAACTATGGTGACAGATGACAGAATTATGTGGTCATGGGTGGGGGAAGTTGTGGGCATGATGGTAGAGCAAGAAACTGCAAAGTTAACACCATGACTGAAATCAACATCCTTATTCTTGTATGGATTGAGAAAGGGAAGACCAGCTGCCATTGGTGCCCAAGTAAAAACACACTCATTAGCAAATTAAACTTGAAACCGGTTTAAGATATGCACCAAGTCTCAAGAAAAGAAAAGTACTTTCTAACAAAAACAAAGGAAAAGAATTGAATACATACAATATAATCAATCAAGGGCATTTCATAAGAAAATCTACCAATGGATTGTTTGAAAAAGGTTTGGCCATAGAGAAACCTAGTATCAAATAAATGTGCATAAGAACGTTTTAGTAAAAACGCAAGGCTGCACTCATGAATAGTTTTTCTAAAATGGACTAATTAATTAATTGGAACCTATAAGAGTTAATTAATTAGTTAGGACCCAAGTGGGCTGGATTAGGGGATCCAAACTCAATTTAGGCTCAAGTCACTTAACCTCGTAGGGAAGCCTCTGTAAACCCCCTTAAGGTTTTAGCATTATTGTTAAGTTTTTTAAAATTCCAGAAAAGGAACCCTATCTACCTTCTAGAGAGAGAAAGAGAAGTTCACCCTTCTTTTATACCAAGACCCATGGAGAGAGAGATCGGGTGAAAGATTCTTGAATAGACAATTCTACTATGACCACAGTGGTTTCAAAGTATTCATCGGATGAAAATCAATCTAGAACATTCAGATCGCAGGTTTGAACATTTAAACCCTAGATTTTTATTCTATAATGGTTTTTAAAGTCATATGGAGTAATCTAGATTCTCAACTAAAAAGAATCAAAATAAGAAGAATAAACAAAATCTGGTAATTGAGTATACTTACGAGGACATTGAGAAGTATGTGGAGGAGGATTAACAGTCTTAAAAGGTGCTAGAGTAGTTATAGGAGGAGAGGAAAGAACATGACAATCAAGAACCAAAGTACCAAAATCTGTAAGAAAGCTATTTGTATCATCTAAGAAAGGATCAATGTGAACAAATTCAAACTTAGACACATTATGAGACTAATAAGTAGGAATGGAAATGAAATGTATATGCTCAAGGAAGAAAACATGATGAAATACATATAATTTATTACTAATCATATCAAAGCAACGATATCCCTTTTGGCCTTCATCATATCCAAGAAAAACATAAATAACAAAATGAGGAGATAGTTTATTATGCTTTGCACAAGGACAAAGGACAAAATAAGTACAATCAAACGCTTTTAAGAAAAAACAATCAAAAGCATAGTCATATAACTTTTCATACAATGACAAACTAGAGGTGTGGGATGAGGAGATTTTACTAATTAAGTGAACTTCAGTAAAAACTGCTCCCCCCCACCCCACCCCAAAATTCAGTAGGAACATATGTAAACAATAAAAGAGAATGAGTAGTTTCAACAATGTGCCTATATCTCAACAACATCATTATATTCTAGAGTGTCAATACAAGAAGTGTGGTGAATAATCCCATGCGAAGCAAGTAATTCATGAAATGAATTGGAAGTATATTCCCCACCCAAATCACACTTAAATCACGTGATAATAGCAAAATATTGGGTTTTGACAAAGGCCTAAAGGGCATTATAAATACTTAAACAATCAAAATGATGTTTCATCAGATAAGCCCAATAATAATGAGTATAATCATCAATGAAGAAAACATAATATCAAGACCCTCTTTTTGTAAAAATTGGAGAAGATCCCCACACATTAGAGTGAACTAAATCAAATGGTGTGGAAGAATATGAAACACTTCTATTGAAAGGTAAAGTAGAAAATTTTGCTAATTTACAACCATTACAATAAAAAATACCTTCCGTTTACAAATTTCTAAATGCTCCTCTAGAAACTAAATACCTTAAATGAGAAGCCGAAATATGTCCCAAATGAGAATGCCATAAATAAAAACTAGATAAAGAAGGACTCAAATGAGAATGTCATAAATCAACACTTGGAGTTGCAACTACTAGCATTTTTAGCTCATCCAAAATATAAAATCCCCTCTGCTTACGGCCTCTCCCAATCAACTTTTGAGATTACGGATTTGCACAAAATAAGAAATAGAAGAAAAGGAATCTAAGTAACTAGAGTCACATAATTGACCAACAGAGACAAGATTCAATAGAGGAATAATTGTTGTGGTATTTGATTGTGAAGGCCTCTAAAAACGTTGTTAGCTGGTATTAAACCAACTTTATTAAGAATATTGAAAAGGTTGTTGTTGCACTATTCTATTGAAGATCATAGGACGTTAAGTCTTCTAATGACTCTTCTGCTTACAATAGCTACATTCATCCATGAAAAATTTTGAGTAAGGCTTGTTTAGATTGTTAGAAAGTGGCCTAGAAGCTAGGTACTGCCAAAGCAGTTCTATGAGTTGTGGAGAGAATTCCTTTTCCTTTTCCCAACATACAAACAAGGTAAAGCAAAACTAGTTTTGGCCTTGGTCATTATTTGTTCGAGCATCATTGCTAGCTTGGAGCTTTTCTAGCAATATTTCTCCATGCCATGGTTGTAAACAATTGAATCTTCAATAATTCCACTTCCTTCTGACAGAGGATCAAGTGACGTTGAATAGGAAACTCCAAGGCCTACGTCACAAAAATCATGTAAAAGTTGTTGCATAAGGCTCAAAAAGTTGGATCGTTTCTAGATCAACATGTAACCAATTAAAGGGCCAAGCATAACTGAACTTCTCAATTCCTTGTTCGGCTTCAGAATACCTTCTCAAACTATAATGACATCATATTTCTTCATATTAGCTTTGGAAGAATACGCCTTTGGTGGCCAAGGTGAGGAGCTAGAGATAAAGACACTATGTCACCTCCAAAGGAAAAACACTGGTCCAAGTCTTTAATGTTCTTCACAAAAGTATTGAATCACAAAGTCCAAATTGAAAATTATTTTAGACAATGAAACTCACAGCAACTCGGAAACAATCTCAGGGCTTAAGATGTGGGGGCTAAGCTTGCTCTTCCACATATCCCTATTGCTAGAGCTCTAGCAAAGATCCATAAAAATTCCTAGGGTTTTGAAAGAGAAACAATTGAAAAACAAATTAGTTTCTAGCTTTCTAGAGAGAAACGAAAAAATAGAAATGCCCTTTCTAATGATTTTGAAGTGGGAGATAATACCAAGGAGAGAGAAAATTAGTTAAAATATAGGGTGCTTGAATGCGTGAGGTGAGACTATAGAAAGTGGAAATATCTTGATATTCATTATTAAAGTAAAGAAAGAAAATGAAAGTCAATCATTTTTTTATTATTTGTTTTACCTTCTTAATTTTAATTTTGTAATAAATTTAAAAATAAATAATTATAAAATAGTACCAATTAAAAAAATGTAAGAATTTTTTTATTATTTTATATTAAAATAACATTTTATTATGTAATTTTAATATATAAATCATATTATAATATTAACTATTTTTTATTGGTTAAATGACAATCCAAAAATAATTAAAGATGATTTTTATATTGACATTAAATATTGATTTTTTTCAATAAATAAAAAATTAACGAAAGAATAATCTTCAAAACCTATTTTCTATAAATATATTTTCATGATTAAATATATAAGTATTTAGTCTTGAGTAAATATGAATAAATTTGATAATCAAAGGTAACTTTTCACCAGGGATATAAACTTTGTGGCTAGACTTGATATTTTTCCACAAAGGCATCACTCATCACAAAATAAAAAAAAGAAAAAGAAAAAAAAAAGGAAAGTTTTAAAATTGTTGGGAAAAGTGGGCTTTTGGCAAACAGGAAAATTTGTTGTAGTGATTCCATCAATATATGAAAGGAAAGTTATTCACTAACTTCCAAGTTTAACTCAATTTCGAAAAAGTGCACCTCTTTTTCATATCCAGTAAGAGAAGCCATGCACTCAATTTCGAAAAAGTACAGTCCATTCTGAAGTACTTATTGAGATATCTATGCTAATGGATGCAGTTGTCAAGTAGCTATAAGTTACCTAACCATGCATAATATTGATTAAGAAGCAATACTTAAAATAGTTGTAAAAAATTTCTCTTACTTCCAGCATACTGCTGGCAGAATTGGCCATTAAGAAATAAGCATTATGGCAAGTCCTAACACCTAATTCATTACTCTAACAACTGCTTACAATTCAGCAATGGATAGATGCCGTTTTGTTAATTCTCTAAATTAATCCTCCCATTTTTAATTTTAACTTGGTGTGGTAAAAGGGTTATATAACCCATCAAATGAGGTTAAAGTAGCTACTTCATAAAATGTCCCAAGTGAGCCATTTATATTGTTAGATCAAAGAAATTGGAGAGGGTGGGAGAAGTATAAGTGTCATGGAAATAGTGAAGAAAGAATGGAAATGAAAACCCTTTGAAGACTTGTCCTTGTTAGTGAAGGGAATGAGATTAAAGATGCCATTTTGCTAATCCTCTAAATTAATCATCCCATTTTTAATTTTAACTTGGTGTGGTAAAAAGGTATAACCCATCAAATGAGGTTAAAGAAGCTAATGTCCAAGTGAGCCATTTATATTGTTAGATCAAAGAAATTGGAGATGGTGGGAGAAGTGTAAGTGTCATGGAAATAGTGAAGGAAAGAATGGAGAAATGAAAATCCTTTGAAGACTTGTCCTTGTGAGTGAAATAAAAGAACTGCCCATTGAAGATTTGGTGAGTGCGAAGGCTAATTCACTGACTCTTGTCTATAAATTAACATCTTTCCCATGCAAAATTTCTCACCCCTCACTGACTAACAATGAAGAAAGGTGTTAGTTTCCTGGTAACTGTGGCCCTCGTGGCATTGGCTTCCTCTCTTGCCTCTGCCTTTGATCCAAGCCCACTGCAGGACACTTGTGTTGCCATTGATGACCCCAAGGCTGCTGGTATGATCTTGTCACTATTTTCAGTAGTCTTTCCATTGATGATGGTTTGATACTAATGACCTATATTTTCTTTTCCCTTTTTTTTTTTTTTAATGCAGTATTTGTAAATGGAAAGTTCTGAAAGAACCCAAATCTGACTGTGGCCGAGGATTTCTTCTTTCAAGGGCTGAATATTCCAGGAAACACAGAAAATCTACTGGGGTTTAATGTCACTACTGTAAATGTTGATCAAATACCAGGACTTAACACTCTTGGGATATCGCTGGTTCATATCGATTATGCACCCTATGGTCAAAACCCTCCTCACACTCACCCTCGTGGCACTGAGATCATCACTGTCTTGGAGGGAACACTCTACGTAGGCTTTGTCACATCCAACCCTGAAAACCGCCTCATTAGCAAACTCCTCAACAAGGGGGATGTTTATGTGTTCCCTATTGGTCTCATTCACTTCCAATTCAATGTCGGGCACACTAACGCAGTTGCCATTGCTGCTCTAAGCAGCCAAAATCCAGGTGTAATCACGATAGCCAATGCAGTCTTTGGTTCAAACCCACCCATCAATCCTGATTTCCTTGCAAAGGCCTTCCAGTTGGACAAAAAAGTGGTTGAATACCTTCAAGCACACTTCTAGTGGGAAAATATAGAAAAAGAAGCTATAAACCTTTGATTTACTTGCTTCAATGAATACTTACGATGTTCAATTCCCTCAGTATAATCATAATATGATAAGAGGGTCTACTTGTAACTTCTGGTGTGGACTTTGGTCATATATATTATTAAAATAAAGCAGTTTTTGTTAAGCATCCCTCTCTTCCTCTCTGTCCCCCTCAATACTATATTCGGAAAATTGCTTCTTGGAGATGATCTTTGTGATACTTTGCAAAGTCATTTAACCCCTTTAGGCAGTCAATGTTCATCATAGGCTGCTGAGTCATTGGTTTGGAATCCAGTAAGATAGATCGGGAAACAGCCTATTGGGAAATTTCCAGGGACAACCACTCTTTGAGCGCCATAATCAATAACTTTCTGCAATTGATAGAAGAGTTATGATCAACTAAAAGCACGAAAAGTAGAAGTATCGGTTCCGGCCGAAACATACCTACCTTAACAGCTTCCTTTGTGGTTTTCACGACTTTGGGCTCCATATATGCCCTTCACTTCCTCCATGGATTTTCCTTGAAAGAATGCATAATTATAGTCATTGCCTCCAATCTCCCCAACCATGAAGAGAGCACTTCCAAGCTTGTCAGCACAATCTATATATAAAAGCAAAAGTTACATATATATCAGCCAAAAGGTCAATGGAATCATACTAAAAAGACAATCTGTATCACAAATAGATTTGATATGCTTAGACATCCATTGAAGTTGTATCTCAAGTTGGTAACAGTTGAAAGAATGTGGTCATGAGTGAGGGAAGACATGGACATGGCGGTAGAGCCAGCAACCACAAAGTTCACACCATGACTGAAATCAGCATCCTTATTCATG
This sequence comes from Vitis riparia, assembly GCF_004353265.1. NCBI lineage: Eukaryota > Viridiplantae > Streptophyta > Magnoliopsida > Vitales > Vitaceae > Vitis > Vitis riparia. Next base: position 98,755 of record NW_023269777.1, on the reverse strand, counting down.
TATAGATTGAGAAAGGGAAGACCAGCGGTCATTGCTGACAAGGTAAAAAAGTGTAACACATGATTAACAGGAAATGCAATGAAGATATTGGTCACAAAATGACTCAGTTCCATTGAAATGCATGGGTTTCTAAGTTGAAATGCATAGATTATATAGATGGCATTGAACCTGCCCAATTCAGAAAAATGGAGAAGGAAAAAAAATTGAACGTTAATTAATTAATTTCCAACCAAACAAGCCTGCAGGCAATCTTCTAGATTACCATCAGTATACTAATTCAACACTTCAACATAATTACAAAAAAAAAAACATTAATTGCATATGGGGGCAGTTGTGGAAGAAGGATTCTGGCCTACTTGACACAATTCAAGACTTGGTGGGATTTTGCTTTTTTTTTTTTTACTGGTAAAACAAAGACTAATTTAATGAATCCTATCTATAAATTGACAGGTTTCTCATCCAAAATTTCTCACCCTCACCCCAACACAAAGATTTGTGATTGTTAGAGACAGTACTAACAATGAAGGGTGTTTGTTTCTTGGTAACTGTTGCCCTCATGGCATTGGCTTCCTCTCTTGCCTCTGCCTCTGATCCAAGCCCACTGCAGGACACTTGTGTTGCCATTGATGAACCCAAGGATGCTGGTATTTCTATATATAGTGACCAATGATCTAATCACTATTTTCACTACCCTTTCCATTGATGATGGTTTGATGATACTAATGACCTTTCTTTTCTCTCTTTTATGCAGTTTTTGTGAATGGAAAGTTCTGCAAGGACCCAAACCTGACCGTGGCCGAGGATTTCTTCTTTTCAGGCCTGGATAAGCCAGGAAACACATCAATTAATCCAGTAGCCTCAAATGTCACTACTGTAAATGTTGAACAAATAAAAGGACTCAACACTCTTGGTATATCCATGGTTCGTATTGACTATGAACCATATGGCCAAAATCCTCCTCACACTCACCCTCGTGCTACTGAGATCCTAACTGTCTTGGAGGGAACCCTCTACGTTGGCTTTGTCACATCCAACCCAGAAAACCGCCTCATTAGCAAAGTGCTTTACAAGGGGGATGTTTTTGTGTTTCCTATTGGTCTCATTCACTTCCAGTTCAATGTTGGGAAGACTAATGCAGTAGCCATTGCTGGTCTGAGCAGCCAAAATCCAGGTGTTATCACCATAGCAAATGCAGTGTTTGGATCGGATCCACCTATCAATGCTGATGTTCTCACAAGGGCCTTCCAGTTGGACAAGAACGTGGTTAACTACCTTCAATCAAGGTTCTAGTGTGACAACTAACCAAATATATAATTGAACAAGCTATATTTGAACCATTTAATCTGACCATTTGTCATCTTCCCTCATCACAGTCATAGTATAATAAGAGGGCTTGTTTTGAAACTCTTCAGTATTGATACTTTGAGAATAATATTACAATGCAGTTTGTTAAGCACTATTTCTTTTACTATCTGCTGTCTGTCTCAATCCTATCTCCATGAGTAGCCCATGCAGTGTCTGAAATCTCATCCAATCTTGTAGAATTCACCCATCAACAACTGGTACTGCATTCCAAATTCGGATGCTTTTTTCGTTTCACAGAATTTTTTAAAAAGCAATATTTTGAATATGGTGGCAATGGAATACTTGTGCTGGTCTATCTGCTCTATCTATCTATCCATAAAATATGAACTCATCTGAAGACCTCTATCTAACAATTTAACACAACTGTTGCCTCATGGCTTTAGCTCACTCTATGGCCTTTTCCTCAGGACGATTTTGAATGTAGAACCCTATCAAGAAGTATAATTTGGACTGTCAAGCGGGTTTCCAGTTTTGCATGGGACAGTTCAACAGGGTCTCCATCAACTGTATTTTTCACGGCAGAAAATTAGATTGCCTCAATATATGAATATATATATATATATATATATATATATATAGAGAGAGAGAGAGAGAGAGAGAGAGAGAGAGAGAGAGAGAGAGAATACATAACAGTATTGATAGATTCCACATCAAAGATGAATCGGTGTAAGGAAAGAAAGACAAATGAGGACGTAGTTTTTGGCAGAGAGAGAGAGAGGTTGATGACTTCCATGTCAAAAATATATTAGTGTTAAAAGAAAAAAGAAAAGAAAGTTAAAGAAGAAGAGGAAAAACAGTGTAGATTCCTATTTTTACTATAAAAAATACATAACTGGAGAGAGAGAGAGAGAGAGAAAGAGATTGACAACTTCCATGTAAAATATGTATTACAGTATTAGTGTAAGAAAAGGGAAAGAAGATGAGGAAAAATAGTCTAGTTTTTGAATGATTCACCTTTGACATAGACAAAAGTAGAAAAACAATGCATCCAACACTTGGCAAGTCTATATGCTTCATATTATCATATATCCATAAAAAAAAAAAAAAAAAATAGACTCATCCAATAAGACTGCTATCTAATATTAACATTTATCCTATTTGTGAAACCAAGGTTTGGTTAATTTTGATTTTGATGATAACAAAACAAGGTTTAGAACTAATAATCATATTTCAAGTGTGATTAGGCAAAACGATCTCCAAAGTAGCAATCACAAAGAGAAATCAAGTCAAGAAGAAATCATGAAGAAGAAGACCGCCTCAAAGAAAAGAGTTTTTCAAGACCCAAGCTTCATAAAATCTCTTTGTAAGGTTGTTAGTGCACTAGGACTTTCATGCGTTTCATTCTTTATTTATGCACCAAAATCATCTTTAGAATTGGATGATTTCATGTTTTCAACTAAAACCTTGTGTTAAATGTTTTTCAAACTTGTGTTAAAAGGTTTTAAGTTGGAAAAGGTTAGGTGTTGAGCCAAAAAATGGCTCAATCGGTTCAACCGGTTGAGAAACTGGTCGACCGATTGTGCTCGTCCAATTGATGACCGATTGAGGGAGGCAAAAAAGTTTCTCTCTCTCCCAGTGGCCTTCTCTTCCCTGTTGAGGTCCTGTCGAGGTCCGGTTGAGGTCCGATTGAAGCCCAACGATCACCTGCCAAGCATTAAATGCTAATAGCTAGTCAACCGATCGACCCCTATCTCGACCGGAGGAACCCCCAAACGGCTAGTTTGGCTTTTCTCTTCTATAAAAGGCTCCAATATTCATTGTTTAAATAGTTTAACCTTCCCAAATCTTTCTTGATTATATTTGAGTATTGGAAGAGTATTTTTTAGTGCACCATTATTTCAAAACTTGTATATCTTTAGTGCACCATTCAATCCTAGTTTTTCTTGTATCATTTGAGCTTAAAGTTCTTGTGTTAGGATTTTTGAGAGATCATTCATTTGTAAATCTTTGAGAGGAAGTTTCTCAAGTGTGGGGTATCACTTGAGAGGTTGTTCAAGAGTGGGATATCTCTTAAGAAGTGTAAAGGGTGCTTGGAGCCAAAAATCCAAGATGGTGAATTGGAACCATAATCCAATTGTATTGCTTGAAGGCTTGGTTTGGAAGCCTTGTATTAGTGGAACCTCAAGCTCGGGATTGAAGCTAGAGGAGAGTGGATGTAGGCCGGGTTGTGCCGAACCACTATAAACTCTTGTGTTTGTATTCTCTCTTCCATACTCTTTAATTTATATGCAATATTGTCTATATATTGATTATTATATACTTGCATAAAATTGTCTATTGCATTCACTTGTTTAAATTTGTGAAAAAGAGACCATCACCCTATTCACCCCCCCTCTAGGGTGATTATCATAGGTTGGATTAGCCTCAAATTCCTAACACTATTAAAGTTCTTAGAATACCTTTGCCATAACTGTGATAGCAAAGAACGCTTGATCACATCCAACTCAAAGAGGTATAGACATCAGCAAATGAGGAAAAAAAATAGAGAAAAATGGATGTCGTTGTTGAAGAACAATTTATCCTTGAAATAGAAAAAACATATCCATTGAAGACTTGATAATTCTATAATTCTATAAGCTTACAAGCTTACTCTAGGTATAAACGACTAATTCAAGAACTCCCCCTATAATTAGACATGTTTCTTTTGCAAGATTTCTCACTCCTCAATCGAGCAGTAGTAGCCCATCAATGATGAGAAGTGTTCGTCTCCTTGTAACCATTGCCTTCATGGCTTTGGCTTCCTCTCTTTCTTCTGCCTATGACCCTAGCCCACTGCAGGATGCTTGTGTCGCTGTTGATGACCCCAAGGCTTCTGGTATGTATAAGCTCACTCATTAATTCTTTCTATGTATATATATCATGTATCTTTGTTGCCTCTCTGTAGGGCTATTGTCAATGATTGCATGATCGATGTTAATAAATGAACTTTTCTTTTCATGCAGTGTTTGTAAATGGAAAGTTCTGCAAGGACCCAAAGCTTGCCATGGCAGATGATTTCTTCTTTTCAGGGCTCCATATCCCAGGAAATACATCAAATCCAGTTGGATCAGCTGTCACTCCTGTAAATGTTGCCCAAATTGCAGGACTCAACACCCTTGGAATCTCCTTGGCTCGTGTTGACTATGCCCCATATGGCCTAAACCCTCCTCACACTCACCCTCGCGCCACTGAGATTCCAGTTGTCTTGGAGGGAACCCTCTATGTAGGCTTCGTCACATCCAACCCTGAAAACCGCCTCATTAGCAAAGTCCTAAACAAGGGTGATGTGTTTGTGTTCCCTATTGGTCTCATTCACTTCCAGTTCAATGTTGGGCATACTAATGCAGTCACCATTGCTGCTCTGAGCAGCCAAAACCCTGGTGTGATCACAATTGCAAATGCAGTCTTAGGCTCAGACCCACCCATCTCTATTGATGTTCTCACTAAGGCTTTCCAATTGGACAAGGACGTGGTTAACTTCCTTCAATCAAGTTTCTGGTGGGACAACAACTAAGAAACAATATAACTGATCAAGAAGCTATGAACTACATGTTTTTAGTGTGACCATTGTCATCTTTCCCCGTCATAATCATACTCTATGTAATAAGATGGTTTGTTTTGTATTTATTGCTGTGTGGATTTCGATCATCATGTATAATAGTACAGTTTATTAAGCGAGCATCTGTCTCTGAATACATAAAAGACTTCCTTACTGGTTTAGAACAAGTTTTAACCTAGAAATTAAAAGGCTAAAGAGGCAACACTACACCTAAGATTCATTGAGGCCCAGTTGTATAAATTCAGTTAGTCAAATTTATCCAAAAATGATAGAATGAATTCATCTAGATCTCAAATATATAAAGGAATCGCTTCTAATCAAATCAAGCAAGGGCATGAACAAAACCTATATTCATTGAGTTGGGATATGTTTTGGTATGTTCCTTTAGTACAAACAGTGAAAATCATTACAGTTCAAACTCCAACATCAGGCAAGTTTTATAGAGATCAGAGAACCTGTGATGAGTTGATTTGATTTTTTTTTCCCCCTCACTTTCTTATAATACATAATAAGTGATTGCTTCCATGTCAAACACTACTAGTGTAAGCAAAGGAAAAACAAATTAATGAGGGGAAATGGTGTAGTTTTTGAGAACAACTCATCCTTCAGATAGAAAATAGCTATGTGTATTGGAGGCTTGATGAGTCTTCCTATATATATATATATATATATATATATATATATATCTTATGCAAGATTTCTTATCCCCTTTCATCTCTCATATGAACATTGAGCAACAATAATTGGTAACAAAAGTTTTCCAGGTTTAATCTGAGAAGACCTTGAGAGAGAGAGAATTAAAGAATGAATAAATAAAGTTCCACATTGAATCCTTTATCAGTTGCTCAATCAAATCTTGTTTCAGAAGTAATGAACTTCAGATATTTAAGAATCAAACACATTTGACCAATTGATCAAAAGAAATTGAAAATTGTTGTTTATGTTTGAAGAAAATGCAGGAAATATTGCTTCAGAAAGACATTGACCGCTTCCATATAAGTCAAAGATGTGTTGATGTAAGTAAAGGAAAAGCAGATGAGGAAAGATGTGAAGAACAGATTATCCTTGAAGTAGAAGAAAGCTATCCATGGAAGACTTGGTAAAGTTACCATAAAATATAGACTCATCTGGAGACTCCTACTCTAATATTTTAGCATTTTTCATGTTCAGATTCAAAGCACCACTTGCCATAACTGTTGACCTCATAGCTTGCTCAATTTTTATTTTTATTTTTATTTTTCTCACCTAAAAACGCCATCGGATGATACAAAAAGAACAAGGTATGTGTATGGGGCAATTCCCATTAACAAACCCAAGCATATCTTGACTTTCAACAACACCTATGAACTGTCTCTTTGACAGCACAAAATTAGATTGCATCAATCTATGTTACAAATGCTTGGATTATGATATTGATATAAAATTGAATTGGTCAAAGTTGATTGGGATTAGATTTTCATGCACAGAGAGAAAGAAGCTTCAAGATGAACAACACATAATAACTGACCACTTCCATGTCAAAGAAGTATAGGCATAAGCAAAGGAAAAACAAATAAGGAGAAATGGATGGAGCAGTTTTGGTGAACGATTCATCAATAGAAAAAGCGTATCAAATCAAAGACTTAGTAACTCTACATGCTTTCTTCAGGTAAAGAAAACAAGACTATTTCAAGGATTCATTTAGTGTATGTATTAGTTCAGTTTTCTAAGTTATCATCTTCTGAACCTAAGATTCATTTAGGCCAATGAACTATTGTCTCAACTCTTATTCAATCCAACAAAAGTTAATATTATATTTCAGTTGCTTTATCAATCAATATGGGATATGCACAATACTGAAGTAACACTTGAAGCCATCTTTCTCCAACATAGAAAAACATTCATATATATAAATTAATCACTTGTAAATCAAGCAAGAGCACAAAACAGACATTCATAAAATTCTGTTATGTTTTTATATGTTCTATTTGATTTTCATCTTGGTTCTTTATCTTATCCAAGAATGACAAGTTCACAATAGCTCAAAATCCAACATCAGGCAAGTTCTATAGAAATCAGAATGACAATGATGAGGATTTCATTTTTTTTTCTCTTTGTTAATAGTCAGATGCTAACTGGATTTAATCCATTGACTAAAGCTGAAGGACATAACTCATCTACTGAGGAGGAAGAAGTTAGTTAATGTCAAAATTCTCTACAACAGAGTAATGCAATTTGGTGGAAGAAGCACCATGTTCCTACACTTTTTTCTATATTCCAAACAGCTCCTTCTTGAAGGAAAGGTCTTTCTTTATATTGTTTTACAGATCCATCATGGAACATATGATCCATGCAACCTGATATTTAATGTTAATGGAAAGGAATATCGAAGCCTACAATTTGATTCCAATAAATGGAACAGAGACAGAATTCATCAACTGATAAGACCAGTAAAAAAAAACAACAATAATATAGAGAATCCAATTTGAAGCATGACTTGTTCAAATCTATGATCTGAGTATTATTGCTTTGGTGATTGAGGCAGTGCAGACATGGTCACCCAAGCAGATAGAGAGAGAGTCTCTTGGTAGATAATACATAATAACTGACTTCTTCCATGTCAAAGATGTATGTTAGCAAAGGAAAAAAAATGAGAAATGGGTTTGGTTTTTTGAAAATGATTCATCCTTCAAACGAAAGAAGCTATTTGTATATGGCAGATTTGGTGAACCCATATGCTTAGTACTATATACTGGTAAAACATAGACTAATTCAAGACCCCTATTTCCTGCACAAAAATATTTCTCATCCCCTCACCCAGACAATAATACCTGGACCAGGGTCAGTTGATAAGCAATACTCTTAGACCTCAGTTGATAGGCAATACTCTTAGACCTCAGTTGATGTGTCATACCTTATTTGAAAAGGCAATATACGAAGGAAAGAAATGAAAAAAGAAAGAATAAATAAAGATCCATGTTGGATCCTTTATCAGTTGCTTGATCAAATCTTGATTCAGAAGTAATTAACTTAAGATATCTGAGAACCAGACACATTAGAACATTTGATCAGAAGAAATTGAAATTGTTGTTTACGTTAGAGAAAATGTCTTTTGAAGTTTGAACACTTCCATGTCAAAGCTGTGTTAGTGTAAGACTGTAAGCAAAGGAAAAGAAGATGGGAAAAACGTGAAGGATGGTTCATCTTGAATTGGAAAATATCCATAAAACATAGACTCACCTGAAGTCTCCTACTCAAATATTTTAAAACATTTTTCATGTGCAAATTCCTAGTAGTCCTTGCCTTAACTGTTGGCTCCTGTCGTTCTCTCACTCTCTATTGCCTCTGCCTTTGACCTACCCAACTGCAGGAGACTTACCCACAAAACATTATGAGCTGATTTCTAATGCATGTTTTCTAACCCAAATGAGACAACAAGAGGGTTTGGATATGGGGCAATTCCCATTGGCAAACCCAAGTAAATCTTGGCTTTCAACAACTTCCATGAACTGGTTTTTTGGCATCAGAGAATTAGATTTACATCAATGTTTGAAAACAAAATGATTCCATTATGAGAAAAAAAAAAAAAAAAAAAGAGAGAGAGAGAGAGAGAGAGAGAGAGAGAGAGAGAGAGAGAGCTTTTTGTAGTCAGTAACAAAACCCACTCTTAGGCTGATGATATAGAGAGCACTCTGGTGCATGACTTATTCAAATCCATGCTTTGAGTTTTGTCTGCTTCTATGTCAATGACAACAGAAAAAAAAAGGTGATTCAGAATTTCCATTTAGAAAATAGATATAGAATCCACTATAGTATAGATTTGTATAGTCCATGTGAACCTGAGTGGAATATAAGTTACTAATGCTTCAATGAAGTCATTGATATAAAATTGAACCAGCTAAAATTGATGGCAATGAGATTTTCAATTGCATAGAGAAAGAAAGTTTTAAGATGACTTCCATGTCAAAGATGTATAGGCACAAGCAAAGTTAAAAAATGCTTGTAGTAGTTGAAGAACGATTCATCTTTGAAATAGAAAAAGCTTATCCAATTGAGGACTTAGTAACTCTATATGCTTAATCTAGGTAAAAAAAAAAAAAAAAAACCATGACTAATTCAAGGATTCTTATCTATAAATAGTCATGTTTCATATATTTCTCACCCCTCAACCAAGCAGTAGTACTTGGAACATAGCCAAATTTGTTTCCTACAAAATTGTGGTTGTTAGACAGCCTACAATGGTGAGAAGTGTTCATTTCCTTATGGCTGCCACCTTTATGGGGTTGGCTTTTTCTCTTGCCTCTGCCTATGACCCTAGCCCGCTGCAGGACACTTGTGTTGCTATTGATGATCCGAAGGCTGCGGGTATGGATAAGCTCACTTATTCTTTCTATGCTTGGGATCTACAATAATGACCCTGTAATTGTATTTAAATGATTAACCCCAGCCTGCAACATTTCTGCCAAGAGATGTCTATACATCATATACCTTGATGTACTTTCTCTGCATGGCATGAAACAGAGCACACATAAGTATACTATCTATAACTGTATGATGTTAACTGACTTTTTTTTGTCATGCAGTGTTTGTAAATGGAAAGTTCTGCAAGGATGGTTTTCTTGTAACATTCTCTCAAGAGCGAGGCACTCCATGGTTCATTTAGTTGTTACAGATGAATTCAAGGGTCTTCACCATAACAATAAATAAGAACAAACTAATTGTCTAGTCTATGCCTGCAGCAGCTCTACAATCTTTTATAATGTTAGGTATGCAACAATGCTAAATACAATTTGGGAAAAATGACCTTGGGATGAGTGTGTAAGATCAGAAGTATTGGTTAAGCACCGGTATAATCCTTGGAATGAGTCAAGACTCCGAGACGGATGTGTTGTGTGGGATGGATCAACCATATATCTCTACTATGTACCTTTGAATGATTAAGCGTCAAGATGAGTGCAAGTATATATGGGGGACATTGAAACCATATAAAGATGATAGCTTAACCTTATGACCGTCAACTAATTGGTTTTCTGATGAGATAATTAAGTCTTTTATCCCAACAAATGGTATTAGAGCTGGGTCATAGGTTTGAGTCGCAAGAGCCCCATGTTGGGGTAGGAATGTTACAGCGCTGTGGAAAAAGTGATCTTGAGTGTGCATGGTCGGAGATATATAAGCATTGATACAAGCCTTGTACTTTTTAGCTCCTTTTTTTATTTGAAGATGTCTAACGTAATTGAAGTATACTTTTTGCACACAATCTTCGAGATAAGTATATGGACAGGGGAAAGGAAAAACAATTGGGAGTAGTTGTTGAAGAATCATTCATCATTGAAAGTGAAAAGAACTGTTCATTGAAGATTTGGTGAGTTTATGCATGGCATATACTGGTAAAACAAAGGACTAATTCAAGGACTCTCGTCTATAAATTGACATGTTTCCCATGCAAAATTTCTCACCCCTCACCCCAACACAAAGATTTGTGATTGTTGGAGAAACTACTCTAACGATGAAGAAGGGTGTTAGTTTCCCGGTAACTGTTGCCCTCATGGCATTGGTTTCCTCTCTTGCCTCTGCCTCTGATCCTAGCCCACTGCAGGACACTTGTGTTGCCATTGATGAGCCCAAGGATGCTGGTATTTCTATAGTAACTAATGATCTTATAGCTATTTTCAGTACTACTCTTTTTATTGATATGATGAATATGGTTTGATGCTAATGACCTATGTCTTCTTTTTCCCTTTTTTTATGCAGTTTTTGTGAATGGAAAGTTCTGCAAGGACCCAAAGCTGACCAAGGCCGAGGATTTCTTCTTCTCAGGCCTGGATAAGCCAGGAAACACGTCAAATCCAGTAGCCTCAAATGTCACTACCGTAAATATTGAACAAATAAAGGGACTCAACACTCTTGGCATATCCATGGTTCGTATTGACTATGAACCATATGGCCAAAACCCTCCTCACACTCACCCTCGTGCCACCGAGATCCTAACTGTCTTGGAGGGAACCCTCTACGTTGGGTTTGTCACATCCAACCCCGAAAACCGCCTCATTAGCAAAGTCCTCAACAAGGGGGATGTTTTCGTGTTCCCCATTGGTCTCATTCACTTCCAGTTCAACATTGGGCACACTAATGCAGTAGCCATTGCTGGCCTGAGCAGCCAAAATCCAGGTGTAATCACCATAGCCAATGCAGTATTTGGATCAGATCCATCCATCAATCCTGATGTTCTCACAAGGGCCTTCCAGTTGGACAAGAACGTGGTTAACTACCTCCACTCACGGTTCTGATGGGTCAACAGCTAAGAAACTATATACATACGAACCATTGGTTTGCTTGTTTTCAAGTATAATAATTAAGAGGGTTTATTTTGTAACTCTTTTGGTGTAGACTTTGGTCATGATATTAAGATAAAGCAGTTTGTTTGTGACGCATCTTTTTCTGTGCCTCTTATCTCCATACTGCATCCGGGACTAGCTTATGTTTGTCTTAAAGAGTCTCATTCAAATCTTTGAGGTTTCACTTATAAAAGAAGCTGAATAACAAATCTCAGTTGCTTGATTAAGAAGCCATACTTAACTAGTTGTAAAAAACTACCGTCTATTATACGAAATGAATGTTGAGGCAAGTCCTTCACAATATATGCGGTCAAAACTCTAATATGAAATAATCAAGACTGACTATAGATGACTTGTCCATTGGTTGAAGGGGTGTTTGGTAAAATTTAGTATTTATTACTTAACGACTTATGTTGACTTTAAATTGTTAATTTAAAACTTATTACTTAATTATTACTTTTTAAGTATTAAGGTTGTTTTGATAAAATTAACTTAAAACTTATTTTAAATCATCAAATTGACTTTTTATCTTTATAAATTATAAGTAAGGTAAAAGAGGTCAGGTAACAGTGGAGGTCATGTAGTATAGTAAAGAAGATTGTGAAAGAATTGGGCATTAGGGGTAAAAAGGTAAAATGAAGATGTAGATTTAAGATTAAATTAATTATTTTTTACTTATTACTTATTTTTTACTTTAAGTCATACCAATAAACTATTTTATCAAACATATTTAATTTATCTAATGACTTAAATTGAGTTATTAAATTACTTTAAGTTATTAAGTTGGTTTACTAAAACCCAAGATTATGTAGAATCCAATACTCTAAAGTCTCTAGAGCATTATGAGTTGTGGAAGAAAGGATGAGAAATGGGTGTAGTCGTTAAAGAATGGTTCAATCTTTAAATTAGAAAAATGCAATCCATTGAAGACTTGGAAAGTCAATATATGAACTCGTGAACACATAAAACATAGACTAGTCGAGGACATTTATTCTTCATATTACTTTAAAGTCAATGATTCTTAATAATAAGAGTTTTTTTAATGTACTACGATGATTTAAGAAGAGTTTATAATTAAAAAAAATTTATTATTTTGACTCCAATTTTAACTTGCTAGTAAAATAAAATAAATAATCCAAATTAATAATATCAAAATATAGTAGATTGACACGGGTTATAGGTTTTTTATTTCCTAGATGATGTAATTTTATTTTCTTAGATATATTGTCTAACATAGTCCTAGATCAATCAAAACGTAAGCTTATGAAAATGACATGGTTATTTTGAAACGCAAGGATTATTTATACGAAATTGAATAGGCCTAGCATTATATATATATATATATATCTATATAAAAGAAAATGAACTGCAATTAATTTCAGATTAGAGAAGCCGGCTGGAAATCTTCTAAATCAGTTCCAACATAATTACAAAATTGAAAAATAAAAATGAGAGCACCTAGAATTTGACTGTGGCAATTGAAGAAAGAAGGCGACTCCAAGAATGGGAAAACCTCTAGAGGTTTTCTATTGGTGCATAATTTTCTATGCATTTATGCCTTGACAATCTATGGCGCGCAATGCAGAAAGGGAGAGAGATGATAGTGTCTATGCTTTGAAAACTGACCAGGGCAATGCATACATTCTAATTCAAGTGCATAAATATATACGAGAGAGAGAGAGAGAGAGAGAAGTGATCAGTTCCATGTTTTTGGAAAAGAAAAAGGCAAACCATTGTGACTTTGGCAAACTCTATGTGCATACTCTAAGCAAAAGATAGACTTGGAAATAAACACTGACACGCCACACAATTGGATGTGTTAATAAACATTTCTTTTCATGCAGTATTTGTGAATTATGAAAAGTTCGGCAAGGACCCAAAGCTTTCGTAATGTGTATTTTAAGGACTAATTTAGGCATCACCCAAGATTAAGAATGGATGTTGTTTGAAGTCTCAGGTGGATGGTTTTATTAATAACATTCTCTCAAAGTGCAAGGGACTCCATGGTTGGTTTACTGAATTCATTTAGCAGTTGCAGATGAATTCAAGGATCTTCACTTTAACAATAAGATTTCGAAAAGAAAGATAAAGAAGAACCGGAGTTATTGCCTGGTCTAAGCCTGCACCAACTCTACAATCTCCTATTTGCTCGTCCATAAACCACTTTTAAGGGTTTTCAATGTTTGCGTACTGGGAAAACAGAAAGCTCTGCTGTGTTAATGCAACCTGACTACTTTCACTTCATTTTGTAAAACACTTCCTCTACATGCAGATTGATACTAAGTTGAAGATGTCTAACACAACTGGAGTTTAGTTTTTGCACACAATCTTCTAGATAAGTAACCGAGAAAGAAAAACACTTGGAGTAGTTGTTGAAGAACCATTCATCATTGAAAGTTCTTTTAAAAAAGAACTATTCATTGAAGACTTGGTTAGTTTATGCATGTGATATACTAGTAAAACAAAAGACTAATTCAAGGACTCTCGTCTATAAATTGACATGTTTCCCATGCAAAATTTCTCACCCCTCACCTCTAGCTCTCAACACAAAGATTTGTGATTGTTGGAGATATTACTCTAACAATGAAGAAGGGTGTTAGTTTCCTGGTAACTGTTGCCCTCGTGGCATTGGTTTCCTCTCTTGCCTCTGCCTCTGATCCAAGCCCACTGCAGGACACCTGTGTTGCCATTGATGAGCCCAAGGATGCTGGTATTTCTTTAGTAACTCGTTGATCTTACAGCTATTTTCAGTACTACTCTTTTTATTGATATGATGAATACGGTTTGATACTAACGACCTGTCTTCTTTTTCCCCTTTTTATGCAGTATTTGTGAATGGAAAGTTCTGCAAGGACCCAAAGCTGACCGTCGCCGAGGATTTCTTCTTTTCAGGCCTGGATAAGCCAGGGAACACATCAATTAATCCAGTAGCCTCAAATGTCACTACTGTAAATGTTGAACAAATAAAAGGACTCAACACTCTTGGCATATCCATGGTTCGTATTGACTATGAACCATATGGCCAAAACCCTCCTCACACTCACCCTCGTGCCACCGAGATCCTAACTGTCTTGGAGGGAACCCTCTACGTTGGCTTTGTCACATCCAACACCGAAAACCGCCTCATTAGCAAAGTCCTCAACAAGGGGGATGTTTTTGTGTTTCCTATTGGTCTCATTCACTTCCAATTCAATATTGGGAAGACTAATGCAGTAGCCATTGCTGCTCTGAGCAGCCAAAATCCAGGTGTTATCACCATAGCCAATGCAGTATTTGGATCAGATCCACCCATCAATCCTGATGTTCTCACAAGGGCCTTCCAGTTGGACAAGAGCGTGGTTAAGTACCTTCAGTCACGGTTCTGATGGGACAACAACTAAGAAACTATATATATAAAGAAGCTATATATGAACCATTGGTCTGCTTGTTTTCAAGTACAATGATTTAGAGGGTTTATTTTGTAATTTTGGTGTGGACTTTGGCCATACTACTAAAATAAAGCAGTTTGTCTGCTACGCATCTTTTTCTGTACTTCTATCTCTCAATACTATACCCAGGATTAGCCTGTGTTTGTCTAAAAAAATCTTATCCAAATCTTTGATATTTTACTTGTTAAAAACAACTGGACAATAAGTCCCAGTTGCTTGATAGATTACCCTGGAATAATTCTTAAAACCCAAGATGATCTAGAATCCAGTGCTCTAAAGTCTCTAGAGCATATATGAGTTGTGGAAAAAAAAAAAATGAGAAATGGATGTAGCTGTTAAAGAATGGGTCAACCTTTAAATTGGAAAAATTCAATCCATTAATGAAGACTTGGAAAGTCAATATATGAACACTTGCAGGCTTATTGGCTTACTCATGTATACATAAAAACATCGACTAATCTAAGGACTAGTATGTAATAAATTTGACATTTTTGGTATCCGAGGTTTTTCACTTCTCACCAGGAGACACAGATTGGGACTGTTGGAGACAACCTAACAGCTTAGTTTCAATGTGTTTGTTAAGCATCCCTTTCTCTCATAATACATAAATAAATTCACTATCAAAAACCATAAATAAACATTTGAGCTGATTGCTCAGATAGGGGAGGCTGCAAGTATAAAAATCCTAGTCAAATAGTATTTACCTTCAAATACTATTTTTAATGTTTAAGAAACTCTCACGAACAAGGTTTTATGAAATGAGTTTCTAGTAATTCTAATGTATCCTCCTAAGTCCTAATCCCAGTATCAAATTGCCTTCATGATATTTGATTGGTTGTCCTTAATTACTCCAAGTTTAACTTTTAGTGGTTGTAACATGGAAAAATAATTTATGTAAATACCAAGTTTTTATATGTACAAGCTAGGATATGTGTGGACCCGCATTTTTCACACGCGCCCCCACTCGATCGGCGAGACTTGCTTTTTATTTGTGAAAAAATTAATTTTGGAAAAAGTCGGAGTCGCCACTTATTTTATTTTTATTTTAAAGGGAAAATAAAACAAGAAAGAAAAACCCTAAAATGTGACTCCATAATTTTTGGAAAAAGCATGTCTTTGAAAAACCCGAATCTAGGTCCGGGGATCAGGTTACTTACTGGGAAGGTACCTCTAGGAGGTAGCACCCCTCTAAGCCTTAAAGAGGTCTCTACTGACTAAGTTGAGGGAAACGTGGCAATTAAATGGTTGATCATGGATACCTAGGTAGGCTAGGTGATTTCAAAAAATAGCATGCCAAATAAGAAAGTCTGATCATAAGAGAGAATCAAAGTGCGTACCTAATCGGCTTATCAAGCGCTATCATGAAACATAAAAGTTAGTATAGAAATATATCACAACATGTGTTTTTGTCAAAGATAATCAAACAAGCATCAAATATATATCAAGGCAATCAAATAGGATAGCAAGCATGGGCATAGTACGCAATGACAATCATGTTCACGGGGTTTAGAAAGTGGGTATTAGGGAATGTACCTGGATAGCATATATAACTCATAGCGTGCTTCCGCAGGACAGGGGGGTTAGATAATAAATAGTAAAATAAGAAATCCTAACATGTTTAACTAATTGGCATAGCAAAAATGATCAAAGAATACAAAATCATCAATTATTACACACATCTTATGTACAATTCCAAAAAAAATAGATATGATTGTAACAACCAACAAAGGTGGTAGCAAAAATAAGTTTTGAATTTTTTTTTTTTTTTTTTTTGTGTGGGGGTTTCACCAATTCCCCAATTGATATACACAAATCTAACCTGGAATTATCCCATTTATGTGGGACCATAAGCTTGGATTCGTGTCTGATTTTAAACCAAAATTTTCATTAAAAAACCGAGAAAGATGCAAACCGATCAAAAAATGGTTGCATATTATTTTAAGAAAATGGGGTTTTTTTATTCTAAGAACTCTAAATGAATTTTTTTTTTTTAGAAAAAAGAATTTCTTAAAGGGGTCTTCGGAGAAAAAGGCTTTGATTTTAAAATAAAAGGAATTAATTTTTAAAATAATAAAAACATAGAAAACAAAATACCAATCAAAACAAAAGAAAGCGAAAATCACAAAATAAATATTTAGAAAATCATGTCAATTAAAGTGGTGAGGGTAAGACCAACCTTCATGAGTTTCCAATGGCCTTTAAAAAGTAAGAATTTAACTAACAATCACTAAGGCATCAAATTTATGACTTCCTGAATCAAACAAACTAACAAAATATTACCCAAGACTAACATTTAAATTTCAAGGAACACATGAATTAAAATAAAAATAACCAATCAAATATTAAAGCCAACAAACTTAGCATATGGAGATAATAATATGGAATTAATTAAGGTAAATTGGCATTTTAACAAAATATGATGAATCAAATACCAAAGTTCAACAATCTTGAAGGTATGAAACCAATGACATGCAATTAACTGGATTAATTATCTAAAATTCCTAAAGCCCATACTAAATGTCAATAGATTAAAGCCAAAATTACCATACTTAAAACATGAAAATAATTACATGTGATTGACTAAATTAATTAAACAAAATTATAATCAACTACAAAATTGGATATAAACAGATTAAATTCAAAGTTAATGAAATAAAAAAACACACAAACACATTCAATACTAAAAATAATTAATACTAGATTAAATTAAGGACATCATCATCATATAATAAGATTGGCTAAACTATCAAATTGAAATCACAAATATATTTAAAATAAAGCAAATAAATAAATTAACAAAATAAAATTAAACTAAGATCGAAATTAAAAATATGGAATTTGTCTAAGAGGCTTAATCAAACAATTGAATTAAAATCATGAACGCATTCAGATTATAAAATAAATTAAAATCAAACTAAATTGAAATTAAATTCTTTAATAAAATTATTGGAATATTAAAAACTCCAACTTTATTTGATACAATCATTTAAACCAAAGAATTAAAATCCACGAATGCCTTTAAGTTAAAAACGAATTAAAATTAAAGTAATTGGGATTAAAAACACAAACTTTATTTAGCGTGATTATTTAAACTAAAAGCGAATTAAAATCAAACTAATTAGGATCACTAACACATTCAAATTAAATCATAAACTAAAACTAAGTTAATCCAAAATTAAAAAAGTAAACTTTATCTCACAAATTATTTAAACTAAGGAATTAAAATCACAAACATATTTAAACTAATAGCTAAATTAAAATTTAAACTAATTTGGGATTTTAAAAATATGAACTTTATCTATCATGAATACTTAAACTAATGATTTAACATCTCAAACTCATCTAAACATATAGGATAGATTAAAATTGAACTAAATTGGAATTAAAAATAAGAACTTTTCTAATATGAATAATTAAACTAGCGAATTAAAATCACAAAAACATATAGGATAAATTAAAATCGAACTAAATTGAAATTAAAAATAAGAAGTTTTCTAATAGGAATAATTAAACTAACGAATTAAAATCACAAACATATGGGATAGATTAAAATTGAACTAAATTGAAATTAAAAATAAGAACTTTTCTAATAGGAACAATTAAACTAACGAATTAAAACAACAAACACTAAATATAAAAGGTAGATTAACAGTGACTTAAATCAAAATTAAAAACAAAAACTTTTCTAATAGAAATAATTAAACTAACGAATTAATATCACAAACACATCTAAACAAAAAATATATATTAAAATTGAACTAAATCAAAATTAAAAATAAGGACTTTTATAATATAAACAATTAAATTAAAGAAAACTACAAACACATCTAAACATAAAAGATAAATTAAAACTAAATCGAATTGGAATAAAAAAAACGGAACTTTATCTAATGGGATAAATTAAACTAAAGAATTAAAACCACAAACACATCCAAACTAAAAAAAGAAAAAATAAATTAAAACTAAATCGAAATTAAAACAAGAAATTTATTATATAGGATTAATTAAATCAAAGAACTAAAATCATTAAAACACTCAAGACTAAAAGGATGAATCAAAACGAAATCCCAATAAATTTGAAAGCGTACACTTACCTATAAACCGTTATTTTTGGAGATTTGTGGGTTGCTCCTCCCTTTTTTATGGTTATGTGTTGGCTCCTCAAAGTTCTTCGCGCGTCCTCTCAAAAGAATTGTTCTCGTGTCCTCTCTGCCCTCCCAAAAGAAAAGTCTCCGTGTGAAAATTCTTTCTACCTGTTCCCCTCCGAAAAAAAAATAAAAAATCCTTTTATGCTTGGATTCTCTCCTTATTTATAAGGCATCCCATTCCTTATGGAATATCTTATTTCCATTTTTTCCTACGTGCGCGTGGATATGGGAAGTCCATTATGTGTGGCTCATTTGGAGATTTCCCCAAGGATGCAGCCGTATCTTGTTTGGTAAGTGATCAGATCCCCTTTAATCTTCTTTCCATATGCTCTCGAATGTGCCCCAGCCGTGATCTGCCCACTTTCTATATGCAGCCTAGATTCCTTCTTAAAGCAAATCATATGCAGCCCGGATTCCTTCCAAGTTTTCCTATTTGGCCGTGATTTCCTCTCCATGATGGTTCCAAGTCTCATGCAAAATTAAAAATAAAGTTGAAATAAGAAATCATGTAATTGGAAATAGAATAAAATAAAATAGAAAATCAAATCACATAGCCACAAAAATCCAAAATGTCAATTCATGGAATTAAAGAATAAATGAATAAGTAAGTAAATAAAAAAATAAATTGATAAGGGTATAAAAATAAATATCAGACATGAGCTTAAGAATGCTGGTATTTCTATAGTAACTCATTGATCTTATAGCTATTTTCAGTACTACTTTTTTTATTGATATGATGAATATGGTTTGATACTAGTGATATTTCTTTAATTTCTTTATCCCTTCTTATGCAGTATTTGTGAATGGAAAGTTCCGCAAGGACCCAAAGCTGACCTGTAAGAAAACAGAGCAGAACAGAGTGTTTTGGAAATCTGGTGTGTATTCGATGAATCAACTTAAGGGAAGAAGATGCATATATACAAAGCATTGGTTAGCCTATTCTAGGAATCTATGTGCAAACGTATCAGTTACAATCAATCAAAAATAATCTTCTATATACAATCAAATATCATCCTCAAATTATGGGATCCTTGATTCTTTTCTCATAATACTCCCCCTCAAGTTGGAGCATGTACGTCAAGAACGCCAAACTTGTTGAGATGAAAAATTGATGAATTGAGTGGCTTAGTGAACAAATCAGCAAGCTGGCAAGATGATGGAACATGAGTAGTTACTATGGCACCTGATTGAATTCGTTCTCGAACAACATGATAATCGATTTCTATATGCTTGGTACGTTCATGGTAAACTGGTTTAGCAGCAATATGGAGTACTGCTTTACTATCACAGAATAGTTTGGCAGGTTGTGAGTGTTCTACCTTCAAGTCATCCAACAAATACTTGAGCCATGTAAGTTCACATGTAATGGAAGCCATTGCTCGATATTCTGATTCAGTTGATGACCTTGACACTGTTGTCTGTTTCTTGGTTTTCCATGAAATAAGAGCTCCTCCAAGAAAAATGCAATATCCAGTCATAGATCGTCTTGTGATCGAACATCGAGCCCAATCTGCATTACAAAATCCTCTTAGTAGCATATTTCCTTTGGCAGGAAAATATAATCCTTGTCCAAGTGCACCTTTAAGATATCGCAGAAGATGATGAACAACATCCAAATGAGGCTTTCTTGGTTCTTGCATAATCTGGCTTAAAATGTGAACTGAATAACTTATCTCTGGCCTTGTAATGGTAAGATAAATGAGTTGTCCAACCAATCTTCTGTAAGTGGATGGATTCTTCAATAAATCTCCTACTGTGGGCAGGAGTTTATTATTTTCTTCCATAGGTGTCGATAATGGTTTGGCCCCAAGCAAGCCTGTTACATCTAAAATATCAAGAGTGTGTTTTCGTTGGGATATTGAAATACCATCAGTAGAACGAGCAACTTCAATACCAAGGAAATATCGTAATTGACCGAGGTCCTTGATGCAAAATTTAGTGTGGAGAGACTCCTTAAGAGCTGCAATTACATTCTCATCATTGCCGATGATGATCATGTCGTCTACATAGATGAGCACAGCTGTGAAAGAATTACCAGAGATCTTTGTGAAAAGTGAATAATCAACCCTTGATTGATGGAAACCATCTTGTTGAATGGTGGCAGAAAATTTCTGAACAGCTAAGGAATATAACCAATTAATGGCAATGATTCGGAAAAACAATGGTGGTAATTCACAATATTTTGCAAATGCCACGGGTATAAATATGCCATCATCCAAAATTATTCCGGATTGCCCACACTCAAATATGTGTTGGATTATTGATAGTGGAGCCACGGATCATGTGACTTCCTCAGCTAAATTATTAGATCCGAAAAATTTGCCCAGAACCACTACCATTAGTTTGCCAGATGGTGGTCAAGCACATATTGAGTCAATTGGTTCATTGCATGTTACCCCCCACATTAAACTTGATGACATACTCAAAGTTCCACATTTTCAAGTTAATTTACTATCAGTTAGTAAACTAACGCGGGCATTACAATGTATAGTGATGTTCTTTTCCGATTTTTGTGTTGTTTAGGACACTACTACGAGGAAGACGATTGGCCTAGGCAAGCAACATAATGGCCTCTACTACCTAGCACAAGACCAAAATCCAGTCTTGGCTTACGCCATTCACAAACATTCTGATCTTTGGCATCAATGTCTTGTGCACCCATCATCCGGTCTTCTTCAAGTTCTTCCTAAAATTAATCCTGAAATTTATTTTGATTCCAAGCATGTTTGTGAAATTTGCTCTTTAGCCAAACAAACTCGTTTGTCCTTTCCATCTAGTTTCATTTCTTCTCACGCACTTTTCGATGTGAAATTGATTGTTGCCCCTGCCTATGTTCCACAATGTCTCGCTTGATATGATAAATTCTTGAATCTTTTCCTTGCAAAAAATGTTCTCGTAAATTTGCCCAGATTTCTACTGCTGTTTCGGCATAAATTACACTGCTGCCTATGTCTGGATGAATGGAATTCAATAACCATGAGATCACCATATCATTGCAACGTTGCCAAGAAGGAAAACTATCATCAATCGAAGAGGGTGGCTTAATGGAACCTATGACGAATCCAATTTTGTCTTTAGCACTCAAACTGATCCTCATAGCCCGACTCCATGTGTTGTAGTTATCTCCTTCAAGTACTTTGGAGACAAGTACCATACCCGAGTGGTTCGAGTGGTGTAGAGAGAAGGGATCTAAAGCTTCTGTGGTAGCCTTAGATGATGTCAATCTCGTTTTGTTGATGTCCATGGCAGCAGCTGTAATGAGGAAATAGGTTGTGGAAGCGCTTGGAAGGATTCAGAGTCACTAGGTTTGGTGCTCTAATACCATGTAAGAAAATAGAGTAGAATAGAGTGTTTTGGAAATCTGGAAATCTGGTGTGAATTTAATGAATCAACTTAAGGGAAGAAGCTGCATATATATAAAGCATTGGTTAGCCTATTCTAGGAATCTATGTGCAAACGTATCAGTTACAATCAATCAAAAATAGTTTTCTATATACAATCAAATATCGTCCTCAAATTATGGGATCCTTGATTTTTTTCCCATAATATGACCGTCATCGAAGATTTCTTCTTTTCAGGCCTGGATAAGTTCGGAAACACATCAAATGCAGTAGCCTCAAATGTCACTACTGTAAATGTTGAAAAAAATAAAGGGACTCAACACTCTTGGCATATCCATGGTTCGTATTGACTATGAACCATATGGCCAAAATCCTCCTCACACTCACCCTCGTGACACCGAGATCCTAACTGTCTTGGAGGGAACCCTCTACGTTGGGTTTGTCACATCCAACACCGAAAACCGATTCATTAGCAAAGTCCTCAACAAGGGGGATGTTTTTGTGTTTCCTATTGGTCTCATTCACTTCCAACTCAATGTTGGGAAGACTAAGGCAGTAGCCATTGCTGCTCTAAGCAGCCAAAATCCAAGTGTTATCACCATAGCCAATGCAGTATTTAGATCAGATCCACCCATCAATCCTGATGTTCTCACAAGGGCCTTCCAGTTGGACAAAAGCGTGGTTAAGTACCTTCAGTCACAGTTCTGATGGGACAACAACTAAGAAACTATATACATAAAGAAGTTATATATGAACCATTGGTTTGCTTGTTTTCAAGTATAATGATTAAGAGGGTTTATTTTGTAATTTTGGTGTGGACTTTGGCCATACTACTAAAATAAAGCAGTTTGTCTGCTACGCATCTTTTTCTGTACTTCTATCTCTCAATACTATACCCAGGATTAGCCTATGTTTGTCTAAAAAAATCTTATCCAAATCTTGGATATTTTACTTGTTAAAAACAACTGGACAAGAAGTCCCAGTTGCTTGATAGATTACCCTGGAATAATTCTTAAAACCCAGGATGATCTAGAATCCAGTGCTCTAAAGTCTCTAGAGCATGTATGAACCGAACAACTTACTCATGTATACATAAAATTGGAAAAACTCAATCCATTAATGAAGACTTGGAAAGTCAATATATGAACACTTGCAGGCCTATTTGCTTACTCATGTATACATAAAACATAGACTAATCTAAGGACTAGTATGTAATAAATTTGACATTTTTGGTATTTGAGGTTTTTCACTTCTCACCAGGAGACACAGATTGGGACTGTTGGAGACAACCTAACAGCTTAGTTTAAATGTGTTTATTAAGCATCCCTGTAACGCCCAGAAATTTTATATAGGGATAAGATAGGAAATTTATAATAATAATAATAATAATAATAATAATAGTGAATTAATTATTTTAATAAAATGAAAAAGGGGTAAAAAGGTGATTTTCCTAATAAATACCTAGGTATAAATTGAAAAAAAAAATGAAAAATCCTTTCTATTCTTCTCTGAATTTTCATTCCTATTGGCAAAATACCAGAGGACATAAGACTTTCGAATATAGGGTTTGAAGAACAGATTTCTCTAGGTAAGATTTTTGTTTTCTAATTCTTAGATCTTATTTTAATATATTCGTTATATTTTTAACCTTAGGTAGGAAACCCCAATCTAGATTAGGGTTTGTGTTTCTTAAAAAAAAAATTAATTTTGTGGCGGATGACGTGTGATAGTTGTGGCAATGTGAAGCCCCCATAGAATTAAGGATTAAAATAAATAAATAAATAAACAACAATGGGAATGTGTGGATCCGTTGGGTGTGGAGTGTATGTTTTCTTATTTAATGTTTAATGGTTGGTGTGTGTTGGAGATGGTAGGATAAGTGTGGAAAGTGAGGTTTTGAAATAAATAAATAGAAGAAAAAAAACATGTGGCAGAATAGTGATTAAAAAGAAAATGTGGAGATCATGGAGACGTATTGTGTGTGGGTTTGGTTATGTGGTTGAAAAGTCAATGACTTGTGATATTGAGGGTGGAAAAGAAAAAGGATATATTGAGGATTGTAGGATAATCTTATTAAAATATGAAGTAGGTCCTAGGAAAAGTTGGAATAAATAATTAAAGAAATAAATTCTTATGCAAAGTGATGAAAGAGATTATTGTAAATAAATATTTTTAGGAAATTCAATTTAGTTTAGGAAAGAGAAATAAATTATTGAGGATAAATTGTTATTGGTTAAAAAGTTGGAAAATAATTTTTGTAATAATAATATTGACTTAAAAATAATAATAAATAAATAAATAAATAAATTCTAGGATTCCTAAACCTATTTTAAATGAATAGTCAATAGTGTTGATAGTACATTTTTGTTATGTTAGGTGAGAAGTAAATTTTGGGGCCAAACTTTTCAAGATTTCGAGTGCTTATTTGAGGTAAGGGAAATTAATGCAGTTGTTATTGTTTTTTTTTAAAACAATTTATATATATATATACATTATTTGAAAACGTTTGAGTTATATTCCGTTTTATGCATGGATCAAACCTGTTTTGCATGAAAAGTATGTTAGAATTTTATATTTTGTTTTTGACAAATAAATGTGGAGATATTATATATTGTAAATTTGAATAAATGAAATAAATATTTGAGTCTGGTTTGTTTGGTCCTTGTCAACGGGATATAATAGTTGACTTTTGACTTTTGGCCCTTGTCAATGGGATATAATAGTTGACCTTTACATTTCTTGGTGGGGAATGTAATTGATTTGAACCCTAGCCTCTAGGGGTTTCAGTTAGAGGTTACTAGTACTAGTAGTGTTTGGTTCCATCCACCTTAAAGGAACAATTTGAGGCTAGCCACTCATTTGAAAAGTCCTACCTAACTGGGCACCCTTTGATGTGTGATGACCAGAGTAAATAAATTATTGGAATGTTTTGACTGAATTTGATATGAAAATGTTTGAATCAGAAATAAATGCATACAGTTAGAAATTTTGAATGTATTGGCAAAAAAAAATTTAACTCACAGGTTTATGAAAATGATTGATTACAATATCTCCTATTTTGCAAGTGAATTTGAAATATTTGATCCATGGATTGCATTAATGTTCCTTATTGGGTTGTGAGCTCATTCCTATATGTTGACTACTTTTCAGGTACCCTTTGTTCGGGTGAGGAGTGATGGCTAGGCTGAGGAATGGTCATCATTAGGATTTGACTTAGGATTTTATGTTGGATTTTGTTTAACTATTTAGTTATGTTCATTTGGATCTTTTGGTATTTGGAAGCTATTTGGATATTGATCCTTTAAATTTTATGTTAGTTCAAAGTTGAGTTTTGGAGATTTTGAAATTTGTTTTAGTACTTGAATTGTTTAAGTTTGCAAATATTTGGACAATGGATTTTGGATAGTGGATGTTTTAGTTTTGAAATTGAATTTTGAGGATTTTAGATTTTGTTCCGCTACTCTAAACAGGTATTTAGTAATTGGTAACTTCCGATTACAAGATAATTGTTTGGGTCAGGTTGCATTGTAAGCCTTCGAGTTTGAAGTGTGAAATGACCGTCATGCCCTTGAGTGGGTCTTGGGGCATGACAATCCCTTTCTCTCATAATACATAAATAAATTCACTATCAAAAACCATAAATAAACATTTGAGCTGATTGCTCATATAGGGGAGGCTGCAAGTATAAAAATCCTAGTCAAAGCTTTTGTCTTAAGAGGATGACCATCGTATGTACTTGGAAGAAGAGAAAGAAACAAACAAGTGAAAATAATCTATGAGAGCTAAATATGGGATCAAATGGTGTTGGTAGTCATTGCTTAATTTCTCAAAAGATTGCTAGAAACAATGGATTTGTGATGCTATTATGAATAATGGGTGATGGGCTTATCGTACATCTTGTGTGATAGCATTTGACTTTTGAATGTAAGAGTGGAAAGTATAGAAGCTAGCAGAATAAATTTTCTTGTTATTTGAATTTTATGTTTGAGAACTATAATTTAGAATTTTTTTTATTAAAAATAAATATTTAAAATTTTTAATTAAATAAAAATTTGCTTCTTATATCTATGGGCCCGTATTTTTCACGTGCGCCCTCACTCAATCGGCGAGACTCACTTTTATTTGGTGAAAAGTTAATTTTTGGAAAAGTTGGAGTCGCCACTTATTTTATTTTATTTTAAAGGAAAAATAAAATAAGAAATAAAACTCTAAAAAATGACTCCATAATTTTTGGAAAAAACGTGTCTTTGAAAAACTCGAATCTAGGTCCGAGATCAGGTTACTTATTGGGAAGGTACCTCTAAAAGGTAGCACCCCTTTAAGCCCTAAAAAGGTCTCTACTGACTAAGCTGAGGGAAATGTGGCAATTAATTGGTTAATTATAGATATCGAGGTAACTAAGGTGATTTAAAAAAAAAAAAATAGCATGTCAAACAAGATCAAATCACAATAAAGAAGAGTTAGGGTGCGTACTTGAACCACTTCTTAAGCACTATCACAAAACATCAAAGGTTGGTTTAGATAGTATATCACCCAACATGCACTTCATCATAAATAATCAAACAATATAACAAACATCAAGACACCCAAGCATTATCAAATATAGGCATAATTCACAATGACAATCACAGAATTTAGAAGGTAGGTGATAAAGGGCATACCTGGATAGCATAGATAACTCATAATACGCTTCCTCGAGACATAGGGGGTTAGATAATAAATAATAAACTAAGAAATCCTAACATACATATCTAATTAGCATAGAAAAAATGATAAGAATATACAAAATAATCAAGTATCACACACATCTTGTATACGATTCTTAAAAATAGATAGATATGATTTCAATGAGTAACAAAGGTTGTTGCAAAAAATAAGTTTTGAAAAGATTTTCTTATGTAGAGGTTTCACAAATTCCCCAATCGATATACACGAATTTTGCCTAAAATTATCCCATTTGTTTGGGACCACAAGCTTAGATTCGTGTCTTATTCAAAACCAAAATTTTCATTGGAAGCCGAGAAAGATGCAAACCGATCAAAACATGGGTGCATATTATTATTATTATTATTATTTTAAAAAAAAAAAAAGAGATTTTGATTCTAAAGACTCTAAATGAATTTTTTAAATGCACTTTAGGAGGAACATTTTGAGGAAAGGTTTCTTTCTAAAATAGGAAAATGATGATTTTCAAAAGACAATATTCAAGCATCAAACATAGGCAGCCAAAGGAAAACTAAATCACAAAATAGAGATTTAGACAATCATGTCAATTAAAGTGGTGAGAATAGGGTCAACTTTCATGGTTTCCAGTGGCCTTAAAAAAAAAGGATTTGACCAACAATTACCAAGGCAACAAACTAATGACTTCCTAATCAAACAAACTAACAAAAATATTAACCAAAACTGACATCTAGATTTCGTGAAGCACATGAATTAAGATAAAAATCAATCAAGGGTTAACAACAAACATATGGAGATAATAATATGGGATCAATTAAAGTAAATTAACACTCTAACAAAATATGATAAATCAAAAAAACAAAGTTTAGCAAATTTGAAAATATGGAAACAATAACATGCAATTGACTAGAATATTGACTACCCAAAATTCCTAAAAAAAAACTCAAACTAAATATTAATAAATCAAAACCAAAATATGTCATACTAAAAATATGAAAATAACAACATGTGATTGACTAGATTAATTAACCAAAATTATAATCAACTACAAAATTGGATATAAATGGATTAAAATCAAAATTAATGAAATCAGAAACGCATGAACACATTCAAACTAAGAAATAATATACTAGATTAAATTAGAATTAAAAAACATCAACATCATCTAATAAGATTGGCTAAACTATCAAATTTGAAATTACAAATATATTTAAACTAGAACAAATAAATAAATCAACAAATCAAAACTAAACTAAAGTTGAAATTAAAAACATGGAATTTATCTAAGAGGGTTAATGAAACAATTGAATTAAAATCATGAACGCATTCCAATTATAAAATAAATTAAATTCAAACTAAATTAAAATTAAACTCTATTTAATAAGATTATTTGAACTAATGAAATAAATCAACAAATGCATTAAAGCCTAAACGAATTAAAACCAAATTAACTACAATTAAAAAAAAAACACAACTTTATTTGGCACAATTATTTGAACTAATGAATTAAGATCGGTAAATGCATTTAAACTAAAAACAAATTAAAACTAAACCAACTAGAATTAAAAACACAAACTTTATTTGATATAATTACTTAAACTAAAGAATTAAGATCAACAGATGTATTTAAACTAAAAACAAATTAAAATCAAACTAACTAGAATTAAAAACACGAACTTTATTTAACATAATTATTTAAACTAAAGAATTAAAATCAACAAATACATTTAAACTAAAAAACAAACTAACTAGAATTAAAATCACAAACTTTATTTAACAAGATTATTTAAACTAAAGAATTAAAGTCAACAAATACATTTAAACTAAAAATGTGGTAGATTGCTTATTTAGAATGAGTGAATGGTGCGTGAATTCATTCAGATCGCTGCCCTTATGTGGTGCGGTTGGATTAAGAATGCAGGCCGAATGTCCGGGATTCCTCAAGGGTGCGTGCTGAATGCTCCCAAAGTGCTGTGTCTTCTCCACTCAAAGAACAATACGATCAGCCCTCATTCCTCTCTAGGACCGATTGGTAGCCTTCCCATTCTTTGGCAGCGTGCTGAGTGTGTGAGAGAGACCTCTTGTGGCTGGTTTCTTTGTTGAATGGCATCCATAGCAGAGTCTGATCTCACCCCAACATGTCGGTTATCCTTGAAGAAAATTGATCTCCAAAATTCTGATGGAGGTGTATTCCTGGGGAATTCTGAGATGCCACCGCCACTTCATTCCCAGAAGCATTCCGTATGGCTCCCGCTAATAATCCAATGGGTAACATGGCAGCTTCTCTTCGGCCAAAGACTGGCTTACAGCCCATGCCGCCACTTACATGGATCGAATAGGAAAACCTCGGCAGTTCCTGTCATTCCAATAGCTTAGTTTTCTTCTTAAGTTGCTTCTGGAAGCTCATCAAGCAGAAAATTGGCCCGTAACTCATTTAACTCTAGTTTCAATCTTCAGAGGAGATAACGGTATCCGAGCACTACAAGCAGCAGTACTAACAACAGCAGCAGCAGCCCATATCCAGTAGTATGTTGTCTTTTTTCACTTAAGGATGGCTCTTGGAAGAGAATCTGGGCCTCTTTGTCGATTCCTGTGCCTGATAGTGTTCTCCTTTTGTTCCTTGGTGGGTGAAGCCCATTGATTCAGCAGATGTGAAGAAATTTTACACAGTGAATAGATGAGAATCTTTGAGGTGAGTGACTTGGAGATTGGGCTTAGGTTTGATGAGAGGTCAGTCTGTTGTTTTCTCGGCATCTGCTTTTCCCCTTTCTTCTCCCATTTTTTTTCTCTACGCACTGTATATGGTCCCCCCACCTTGCAAGCTGCTCCTCTTCAGCTGTGATCCCCTCTCCTTGATGGCTCCCAGTCTAATGTAAAATTAAAAATAAAAATAAAAATAAAAAATAAAATAAAGTTAAGAGAAAAATCACATAATTGGGAGTAGAATAAAATCAAAAGTAGAAAATCAAATCACACAGCTATAGAATCCAAGATGTCAATTCATGGAATTAAAAAATGAATAAATAATTGAGTAAAAAACAAATAAATTGATAAGGGCATAAAAATAAATATTGGACATATGCAATTAGGAAAAAAATAGAAAAAAATTAAATTGATGCAACATATTATAATAATTTAAATGTCAAACTCAAACCTTCAAAAATAAAAATAAAAAATTCATTTCATGCAATATATAGTCATGTCAATACTCATCTTATCTTGGAAAAATAAAATCAAGAACATGCCTAAGTGAACTATGCCAAAAGAAGTGTCCAAGTGACTAATTCTGAACATGCCTAAGGTAACCTCGGGTGAATGTGTGCAAGCTACGAGGTGTCTAGGATGTTTAGGATGGTGTCTAAGTCTACATTAATGGACAAAGTGTGCCTAAGTGGGCCTAAGTGAACTAAGTGTCCTAAATAGGCCTATGGTGATGCCTAATGGGCCAAGTGTACCTATACGGGCCTAGGGTGAGACTAGGTGGGCCTAACTAAGTCCAACCTAAAGTGTACCTAAGTGAAGTCTAATCTAAACTTGAAGGGTAGCCAAGGTCATAATGTTAAACTAGATAAATCCCTCAACCAAAGTCTCCGAGGTGGCTCAAAAAATGTAAGTAGTATGAATAGCAATGGGCTACCAAGGAACTACTGTGAAGCACTAAAAATGAATTTAAAGACATGTGCTAAATGGACAAAATGGAGGGTTTACAATATTTGAGAGAGAGAGAGAGAGAGAGAGAACATGAAGGGTAAATGATGTTTGGGAATGTGGGGCTCATATATAAGAATTATATCATAAGATCATTCTCAAAAATTGCATTTATTTACCTTCAAATACTATTTTTCGTGTTTAAGAAACTCTCACAAATACTATTATTTTATAATAATAATAATAATAATAATAATAATAATAATAATAATAAAATCATATGTTTATTATTTCACTCTTAGCATATTTAATTGTCTTTCTCAATTTAATTACTATGCAAAAGATGGGGTGGAAGAGTGTGAAAATAATCAAAACTACTTTACAAATTTTTCATGATTAGCGAACAACAAAAAATCTTAGTTTTATCTGTTAACCAAATCATGCATACATATGAGTAGAAAATTAAACACGAGATTGTTAACATGGTTCAACAATCAATGTGATCCCTACATTGACAAAGTGCATCAACACTCAAGAATCCACTAGTCAAAGAAAAGAGGAGTATAATGATGAAACTCTAAAAAAACTCTTCTCAATTGCAGTTGCATCCTCTAAAAAGACCCTAAAAACATAATAATGTTAAATATATAATGGGGGTAAACTCATCATTCTTAAGAAAAAATAAAAAATTCTCCCCCCAACATCCCAAGAGAAACGCAACAAAACTAATTTAAACTTTACAATCCAACATCATCCACATAGGTAGCCATTTTCTATATATTTATTCTTAAAGTGAAGTAGTACAAAATAATAATAATAAAAAATTAATTAATTAATTAAAAAAGAGAAAAAAGGAAAAAGAAAAATGAAAAAGAGATGTTTGTTTCTTTATTTGTTTATCTATTATTCTTGTCTGCAGTTAGCTTTCTTTTGTTTCATGGTATTTAGGATTTATAGTTACTTGGATTTGGCAAGTTCTTTTGTTTTAAACCTAATAAAAATTTCGAATATCTTAATTTTGGTGTTATTTTATTTTGAGAAATAACAAGATTAGTGATCTCAAATGAATCTTCTTGAAAAGACATGATCATATTCAAATGAGTATTTTATATGAGAAAATTTTTTCTTTAGGATATTGGTGTGAAACAATAACTTTTGCTACAAAATATTAACATTTGTTTTGTTTTTGTTCATATCACTTTAAAGTCAAAGGTTTATTTTGTTTTTGTTCATATTACTATAAAGTCAAAGGTTCTCGATACTATGAATTTTTTATTGTATTATGATGACTCAACAAGAAGGGTTTATAATTTTTTTTTTAAAAAAAAGTTAAATTTATGACTTCGCCTTCAATTTTAACTTGTTAGTAAAAAAAATATATTCCAAATTAATAATATCAAAATATAGTAGATTGACACAAGTTCGGGTTTTTTATTTCCTAAATGATGTAATTTTATTTTCTTAGATACATCGTCCAACTTAATATGCTAGATAAATCAAAATGTAAGCTCATGAAAATGACATGGTTATGTTGAAATTTCCAATTAGAGAAGCCGGCTGGAAATCTTCTAGATCAGTACTAATTAAACAATTCAACATAATTACAAAATTGAAAAAGACAAATGGGAGCACCCAAAATTTGACTTTGGCAATTGATGATCAGAAGCAGTTAAAGAAAGAAGGTGACTCCAAGAATGCTAAAACCTCTGGAGGTTTTCTATTGGTACATAATTTTCCATGCATTCAGGCCTTGAAAATTGACTAAGGCAATGCAGCAAGGGAGAGAGATGATCGTGTCTATGTTTTGAAAACTGACCAGGGCAATGCATACATGCTAATTCAAGTGCATGGTCATTGGTTGGTTTACTAAATTCATTTACCAGTTGCATATGAATACAAGGATCTTCACTTCAACAAGATTTAGAAAAGAAATATAAAGAAGAACAAGAGTTATTGTCTAGTCTTAGCCTGCACTTACTCTACAATCTTCTATTTGATTGTCCATAAACCACTTTTAAGGGTTTTCAAAATTTGGGTACTGGGAAAATAAGAAGCTCTGCCGTATTATATGCTACTAATTAATGCAACCTGAATACTTTGACTTCATTTCGGTATAGCCTTCTGAGACTAGATCTTTGTAAGACACTTCCTCTACAAGCAGATTTATACTAAGTTGAAGATGTCTAACACAGCTGGAGTTTAGTTTTTGCACACAATCTTCTAGATAAGTAACCGGGAAAAGAAAAAACAACTGGGAGTAGTTGTAGAAGAACCATTCATCATTGAAAGTTAAAAAAAAAGAACTATTCATTGAAGACTTGGTTAGTTTATGCATGGCGTATGCTGGTAAAACAAAAGACTAATTCAAGGACTCCTGTCTATAAATTGACATGTTTCCCATCCAAAATTTCTCACCCCTCACCTCAAGTTCTCAACACAAAGATTTGTGATTGTTGGAGATACTACTCTTAACAATGAAGAAGGGTGTTAGTTTCCTGGTAACTGTTGCCCTCGTGGCATTGGTTTCCTCTCTTGCCTTTGCCTCTGATCCAAGCCCACTGCAGGACACCTGTGTTGCCATTGATGAGCCCAAGGATGCTGGTATTTCTTTAGTAACTCATTGATCTTATAGCTATTTTCAGAGCTACTCTTTTTATTGATATGATGAGTTTGATAGTAGTGATCTTTCTTTAATTTCTTTATCCCTTCTTATGCAGTATTTGTGAATGGAAAGTTCTGCAAGGACCCAAACCTGACCGTCGCTGAGGATTTCTTCTTTTCAGGCCTGGATAAGCCAGGAAACACATCAAATCAAGTACGGTCAAATGTCACTACTGTAAATGTTGACAAAATAAAGGGACTCAACACTCTTGGCATATCCATGGTTCGTATTGACTATGAACCATATGGCCAAAACCCTCCTCACACTCACCCTCGTGCCACCGAGATCCTAACTGTCTTGGAGGGAACCCTCTACGTTGGGTTTGTCACATCCAACACCGAAAACCGCCTCATTAGCAAAGTACTCAACAAGGGGGATGTTTTTGTGTTTCCTATTGGTCTCATTCACTTCCAATTCAATGTTGGGAAGACTAAGGCAGTAGCCATTGCTGGTCTGAGCAGCCAAAATCCAGGTGTTATCACCATAGCCAATGCAGTATTTGGATCAGATCCACCCATCAATCCTGATGTTCTCACAAGGGCCTTCCAGTTGGACAAGAAAGTGGTTAGCTACCTTCAGTCAAGGTTCTAGTGGGACAACCACTAGCAAAATATATAGCTCTAGAAGCTATGAACCATTGGTTTTCTTAGTTGTTTTTTAAGTAAGCATTTGTTATGTTCCCTCATCGTAACCATAACGTAGTAAGAGGGTTTATTTTGTAGCTCTTTGGATGTGGACTTTGGTCCTAATATTAAAATAAAGCAGTTTGTCTGTTAAACCATCTTTTTCTGTCTCCATCTCTATACAATATCCTGGATTAGCCTCTTTCTTTGTCTCAAAAAATCTTATCCAACTCTTTGAGCTAGATTTCGCTTGTAAAAAAAGATCTGGATGAAAAATCCCAGCTGCTCAATTGATTGTATACAGGATATGCATCATATTGACTAAGAAGCAATACTTAACAAGTTGTCCAGAAACTTCTATACTGTTCCTTCGAGCATACTGCTATGGCAGAATTGGTGATAAATAAAAGGAACATTAGGCAAGTCCTAATGCTACAACTTCTTACATTTCAGAAATGGAAAGATGCCATTTTGCTTCATCTGAAGTTTTCTTCATATACTCCATGCTGATAACAAGTGGGAGGAAAGTACATTTGCAGTCATGGAACAAACTTCAGACCCCAGCTTCTCATAATGATCTAATGGGTCATGACACTAATCACAAACTGAGTATATATTGTCTGTCCACAGATTACTCCTTAGCTTTACCCTGGAAGAAGTCCTAAAACCCGAAGATTACGTAGAATCCACTCTGAAGTCTAGAGCATGAGTTGTGGAAAAAAGGATGAGAAATGGGTGTAGTTGTTTAAGAATGGTTCAATCTTTACGGTAGAAAAATGCTATCCATTGAAGACTTAGAGAGTCTATCTGCCTACCATATAAATTAAAATAGGCTAATCTCAAGACTTTATCTAATTAATTGGTATTTTTTCATGGGAAGGGTTTCTTGATTCTCACCAGAACATTATCTCAAGACTGTAAATTAGAATAATAGTCAAAGCTTTTGTAACTGAGGCAAGCCCAATGAGCATAGCAGAAAATCTCCAATTTTTTCCAAATCTTTAAATTTATCCCAAATTTTCATCAATCTGAGGCAACCTAGAACTTACCAAGGATTTTTCAACTACGTACTGTAAGGCACAAGTAGTTGGCTATCTATTGACAACCGGTTCATGAAAAATGATTGACATTATTATATTTAGAGGTTGTTTGAAAAATCAACTTATTCACTTAATATGACTTAATAACTTAATTAAGTCATTAAATAAATTAAATGTAACTGATAAAATAAATTAATATTATAATTTAAAGTTATTTTGAATTTTAAGTAATATGTTAAAATAATTCACTTATTCTTAATTTCAAATCATTTTTACTTTATATTTCCATACTAATAAGAGTATATATTACCATTATAATTTCATATCAATGACTCATTTTTTTTTTTTTATAATAAATATTTTATGGTCATCTTATATGGGTAAAATATTTTAAATATGATTTTTTATAAATAAATATATTGTTTAAAATTAATAAAAATAAATATGAATTAAAATCAATGAAATAAATATTAGTTAGAATTAATGAGGTTAAATATGTCAATTTAATGATTTAATTTTACAAAATTATATTTTAAGTTAATTTTACACGAAAAACTCGATACTTACAATAAAAAATAAATATTAATAATTTTTAAGTTAACAACTTAATAATAGTTAAACTTAAAGTCTACTTAAGTTATTAAGTAATACGTATTAAATTTTATTAAACACCAATTTAAAAATTACAAAATAAGAGAAAATTGCATTGCAATTATAGTCATTGCCTTCAATATCCCAACCATGAAGGAGCAAGCTTCTTTGCACAGTCTATAAAGCACAAGTTCCATATCAGCTAAAAGATCAATGGATGAGTCTTACTTAAGCAAGTTAAATATCCCATTACCTTTATCCGAGATGCCTAGACATTCATTGGAGTTGTATCTCAAGTGAACTATGGTGACAGATGACAGAATTATGTGGTCATGGGTGGGGGAAGTTGTGGGCATGATGGTAGAGAAAGAAACTGCAAAGTTAACACCATGACTGAAATCAACATCCTTATTCTTGTATGGATTGAGAAAGGGAAGACCAGCTGCCATTGGTGCCCAAGTAAAAACACACTCATTAGCAAATTAAACTTGAAACCGTTTAAGATATGCACCAAGTCTCAAGAAAAGAAAAGTACTTTCTAACAAAAACAAAGGAAAAGAATTGAATACATACAATATAATCAATCAAGGGCATTTCATAAGAAAATCTACCAATGGATTGTTTGAAAAAGGTTTGGCCATAGAGAAACCTAGTATCAAATAAATGTGCATAAGAACGTTTTAGTAAAAACGCAAGGCTGCACTCATGAATAGTTTTTCTAAAATGGACTAATTAATTAATTGGAACCTATAAGAGTTAATTAATTAGTTAGGACCCAAGTGGGCTGGATTAGGGGATCCAAACTCAATTTAGGCTCAAGTCACTTAACCTCGTAGGGAAGCCTCTGTAAACCCCCTTAAGGTTTTAGCATTATTGTTAAGTTTTTTAAAATTCCAGAAAAGGAACCCTATCTACCTTCTAGAGAGAGAAAGAGAAGTTCACCCTTCTTTTATACCAAGACCCATGGAGAGAGAGATCGGGTGAAAGATTCTTGAATAGACAATTCTACTATGACCACAGTGGTTTCAAAGTATTCATCGGATGAAAATCAATCTAGAACATTCAGATCGCAGGTTTGAACATTTAAACCCTAGATTTTTATTCTATAATGGTTTTTAAAGTCATATGGAGTAATCTAGATTCTCAACTAAAAAGAATCAAAATAAGAAGAATAAACAAAATCTGGTAATTGAGTATACTTACGAGGACATTGAGAAGTATGTGGAGGAGGATTAACAGTCTTAAAAGGTGCTAGAGTAGTTATAGGAGGAGAGGAAAGAACATGACAATCAAGAACCAAAGTACCAAAATCTGTAAGAAAGCTATTTGTATCATCTAAGAAAGGATCAATGTGAACAAATTCAAACTTAGACACATTATGAGACTAATAAGTAGGAATGGAAATGAAATGTATATGCTCAAGGAAGAAAACATGATGAAATACATATAATTTATGACTAACTAGATCAAAGCAACAATATCCCTTTTGGCCTTCATCATATCCAAGAAAAACATAAATAACAAAATGAGGAGATAGTTTATTATGCTTTGCACAAGGACAAAAGACAAAATAAGTACAATCAAACGCTTTTAAGAAAAAACAATCAAAAGCATAGTCATACAACTTTTCAAACAATGACAAACTAGAGGTGTGGGATGAGGAGATTTTACTAATTAAGTGAACTACAGTAAAAACTGCTTCCCCCCACCCCAAAATTCAGTACAATCAAACGCTTTTAAGAAAAAGCAATCAAAAGCATAGTCATACAACCTTTCAAACAATGAGAAACTAGAGGTGTGGGATGAGGAGATTTTACTAATTAAGTGAACTACAATAAAAACTGCTTCCCCCACCCCACCCCAACCCAAAATTCAGTAGGAACATATGTAAACAATAAAAGAGAATGAGTAGTTTCAACAATGTGCCTATATCTCAACAACATCATTATATTCTAGAGTGTCAATACAAGAAGTGTGGTGAATAATCCCATGTGAAGCAAGTAATTCACGAAATGCATTGGAAGTATATGCCCCACCCAAATCACACTTAAATCACTTGATAATAGCAAAATATTGGGTTTTGACAAAGGCCTAAAGGGCATTATAAATACTTAAACAATCAAAATGATGTTTCATCAGATAAGCCCAATAATAATGAGTATAATCATCAATGAAGAAAACATAATATCAAGACCCTCTTTTTGTAAAAATTGGAGAAGATCCCCACATATTAGAGTGAACTAAATCAAATGGTGTGGAAGAATATGAAACACTTCTATTAAAAGGTAAAGTAGAAAATTTTGCTAATTTACAACCATTACAATAAAAAATATCTTCCGTTTACAAATTTCTAAATGCTCCTCTAGAAACTAAATACCTTAAATGAGAAGCCGAAATATGTCCCAAATGAGAATGCCATAAATAAAAACTAGATAAAGAAGGACTCAAATGAGAATGTCATAAATCAACACTTGGAGTTGCAACTGCTAGCATTTTTAGCTCATCCAAAATATAAAATCCCCTCTGCTTACGGCCTCTCCCAATCAACTTTTGAGATTAGGGATTTGCACAAAATAAGAAATAGAAGAAAAGGAATCTAAGTGACTAGAGTCACATAATTGACCAATAGAGACAAGATTCAATAGAGGAATAATTGTTGTGGTATTTGATTGTGAAGGCCTATAAAAACGTTGTTAGCTGGTATTAAACCAACTTTATTAAGAATATTGAAAAGGTTGTTGTTGCACTATTCTATTGAAGATCATAGGACGTTAAGTCTTCTAATGACTCTTCTGCTTACAATAGCTACATTCATCCATGAAAAATTTTGAGTAAGGCTTGTTTAGATTGTTAGAAAGTGGCCTAGAAGCTAGGTACTGCCAAAGCAGTTCTATGAGTTGTGGAGAGAATTCCTTTTCCTTTTCCCAACATACAAACAAGGTAAAGCAAAACTAGTTTTGGCCTTGGTCATTATTTGTTCGAGCATCATTGCTAGCTTGGAGCTTTTCTAGCAATATTTCTCCATGCCATGGTTGTAAACAATTGAATCTTCAATAATTCCACTTCCTTCTGACAGAGGATCAAGTGACGTTGAATAGGAAACTCCAAGGCCTACGTCACAAAAATCATCTAAAAGTTGTTGCATAAGGCTCAAAAAGTTGGATCGTTTCTAGATTAACATGTAACCAATTAAAGGGCCAAGCATAACTGAACTTCTCAATTCCTTGTTCGGCTTCAGAATACCTTCTCAAACTATAATGACATCATATTCTTCATATTAGCTTCGGAAGAATACGCCTTTGGTGGCCAAGGTGAGGAGCTAGAGATAAAGACACTATGTCACCTCCAAAGGAAAAACACTGGTCCAAGTCTTTAATGTTCTTCACAAAAGTATTGAATCACAAAGTCCAAATTGAAAATTATTTTAGACAATGAAACTCACAGCAACTCGAAAACAATCTCAGGGCTTAAGATGTGGGGGCAAAGCTTGCTCTTCCACAGATCCCTATTGCTAGAGCTCTAGCAAAGATCCATAAAAATTCCTAGGGTTTTGAAAGAGAAACAATTGAAAAACAAATTAGTTTCTAGCTTTCTAGAGTCCATTCTGAAGTACTTATTGAGATATCTATGCTAATGGATGCAGTTGTCAAGTAGCTATAAGTTACCTAACCATGCATAATATTGATTAAGAAGCAATACTTAAAATAGTTGTAAAAAAATTCTCTTACTTCCAGCATACTGCTGGCAGAATTGGCCATTAAGAAATGAGCATCATGGCAAGTCCTAACACCTAATTCATTACTCTAACAACTGCTTACAATTCAGCAATGGAAAGATGCCGTTTTGTTAATTCTCTAAATTAATCCTCCCATTTTTAATTTTAACTTGGTGTGGTAAAAGGGTTATATAACCCATCAAATGAGGTTAAAGTAGCTACTTCATAAAATGTCCCAAGTGAGCCATTTATATTGTTAGATCAAAGAAATTGGAGAGTGTGGGAGAAGTATAAGTGTCATGGAAATAGTGAAGAAAGAATGGAAATGAAAACCCTTTGAAGACTTGTCCTTGTTAGTGAAGGGAATGAGATTAAAGATGCCATTTTGCTTATCCTCTAAATTAATCATCCCGTGTTTAATTTTAACTTGGTGTGGTAAAAAGGTATAACCCATCAAATGAGGTTAAAGAAGCTAATGTCCAAGTGAGCCAGCAAAGAAATTGGAGATGGTGGGAGAAGTGTAAGTGTCATGGAAATAGTGAAGGAAAGAATGGAGAAATGAAAATCTTTTGAAGACTTGTCCTTGTAAGTGAAATAAAAGAACTGCCCATTGAAGATTTGGTGAGTGCGAAGGCTAATTCACTGACTCTTGTCTATAAATTAACATCTTTCCCATGCAAAATTTCTCACCCCTCACTGACTAACAATGAAGAAAGGTGTTAGTTTCCTGGTAACTGTGGCCCTCGTGGCATTGGCTTCCTCTCTTGCCTCTGCCTTTGATCCAAGCCCACTGCAGGACACTTGTGTTGCCATTGATGACCCCAAGGCTGCTGGTATGATCTTGTCACTATTTTCAGTAGTCTTTCCATTGATGATGGTTTGATACTAATGACCTATATTTTCTTCTCCCTTTTTTTTTTTTTTTAATGCAGTATTTGTAAATGGAAAGTTCTGAAAGAACCCAAATCTGACAGTGGTCGAGGATTTCTTCTTTCAAGGGCTGAATATTCCAGGAAACACAGAAAATCTACTGGGGTTTAATGTCACTACTGTAAATGTTGATCAAATACCAGGACTTAACACTCTTGGGATATCGCTGGTTCGTATCGATTATGCACCCTATGGTCAAAACCCTCCTCACACTCACCCTCGTGGCACTGAGATCATCACTGTCTTGGAGGGAACACTCTACGTAGGCTTTGTCACATCCAACCCTGAAAACCGCCTCATTAGCAAACTCCTCAACAAGGGGGATGTTTATGTGTTCCCTATTGGTCTCATTCACTTCCAATTCAATGTCGGGCACACTAACGCAGTTGCCATTGCTGCTCTAAGCAGCCAAAATCCAGGTGTAATCACGATAGGCAATGCAGTCTTTGGTTCAAACCCACCCATCAATCCTGATTTCCTTGCAAAGGCCTTCCAGTTGGACAAAAAAGTGGTTGAATACCTTCAAGCACACTTCTAGTGGGAAAAT
Organism: Vitis riparia; assembly: GCF_004353265.1. Taxonomy (NCBI): domain Eukaryota; kingdom Viridiplantae; phylum Streptophyta; class Magnoliopsida; order Vitales; family Vitaceae; genus Vitis; species Vitis riparia. The sequence continues at coordinate 58,179 of NW_023269777.1, read as the reverse complement.
ATAGAAAAAGAAGCTATAAACCTTTGATTTACTTGCTTCAATGAATACTTATGATGTTCAATTCCCTCATTATAATCATAATATGATAAGAGGGTCTACTTGTAACTTCTGGTGTGGACTTTGGTCATATATATTATTAAAATAAAGCAGTTTTTGTTAAGCATCCCTCTCTTCCTCTCTGTCCCCCTCAATACCATATTCGGAAAATTGCTTCTTGGAGATGATCTTTGTGATACTTTGCAAAGTCATTTAACCCCTTTAGGCAGTCAATGTTCATCATAGGCTGCTGAGTCATTGGTTTGGAATCCAGTAAGATAGATAGGGAAACAGCCTATTAGGAAATTCCCAGGGACAACCGCTCTTTGAGCGCCATAATCAATAACTTTCTGCAATTGATAGAAGAGTTATGATCAACTAAAAGCACGAAAAGTAGAAGTATCGGTTCCGGCCGAAACCTACCTTAACAGCTTCCTTTGTGTTTTTCACGACTTTGGGCTCCATATATGCCCTTCACTTCCTCCATGGATTTACCTTGAAAGAATGCATAATTATAGTCATTGCCTCCAATCTCCCCAACCATGAAGAGAGCACTTCCAAGCTTGTCAGCACAATCTATATATAAAAGCAAAAGTTACATATATATCAGCCAAAAGGTCAATGGAATCATACTAAAAAGACAATCTGTATCACAAATAGATTTGATATGCTTAGACATCCATTGAAGTTGTATCTCAAGTTGGTAACAGTTGAAAGAATGTGGTCATGAGTGAGGGAAGACATGGACATGGCGGTAGAGCCAGCAACCACAAAGTTCACACCATGACTGAAATCAGCATCCTTATTCATGTATAGATTGAGAAAGGGAAGACCAGCGGTCATTGCTGACAAGGTAAAAAAGTGTAACACATGATTAACAGGAAATGCAATGAAGATATTGGTCACAAAATGACTCAGTTCCATTGAAATGCATGGGTTTCTAAGTTGAAATGCATAGATTATATAGATGGCATTGAACATGCCCAATTCAGAAAAATGGAGAAGGAAAAAAAATTGAACGTTAATTAATTAATTTCCAACCAAACAAGCCTGCAGGCAATCTTCTAGATTACCATCAGTATACTAATTCAACACTTCAACATAATTACAAAAAAAAAAAACATTAATTGCATATGGGGGCAGTTGTGGAAGAAGGATTCTGGCCTACTTGACACAATTCAAGACTTGGTGAGATTTTGCTTTTTTTTTTTTTACTGGTAAAACAAAGACTAATTCAATGAATCCTATCTATAAATTGACAGGTTTCTCATCCAAAATTTCTCACCCTCACCCCAACACAAAGATTTGTGATTGTTAGAGACAGTACTAACAATGAAGGGTGTTTGTTTCTTGGTAACTGTTGCCCTCATGGCATTGGCTTCCTCTCTTGCCTCCGCCTCTGATCCAAGCCCAATGCAGGACACTTGTGTTGCCATTGATGAACCCAAGGATGCTGGTATTTCTATATATAGTGACCAATGATCTTATCACTATTTTCACTACCCTTTCCATTGATGATGGTTTGATGATACCAATGACCTTTCTTTTCTCTTTTTTATGCAGTTTTTGTGAATGGAAAGTTCTGCAGGGACCCAAACCTGACCGTGGCCTGATGATTTCTTCTTTTCAGGCCTGGATAAGTCAGGAAACACATCAAACCCAGTAGCCTCAAATGTCACCACTGTAAATGTTGAACAAATAAAAGGACTCAGCACTCTTGGCATATCCATGGTTTGTATTGACTATGAACCATATGGCCGAAACCCTCCTCACACTCACCCTCGTGCTACTGAGATCCTAACTGTCTTGGAGGGAACCCTCTACGTTGGCTTTGTCACATCCAACCCTGAAAACCGCCTCATTAGCAAAGTGCTTTACAAGGGGGATGTTTTTGTGTTTCCTATTGGTCTCATTCACTTCCAGTTCAATGTTGGGAAGACTAATGCAGTAGCCATTGCTGGTCTGAGCAGCCAAAATCCAAGTGTTATCACCATAGCAAATGCAGTGTTTGGATCGGATCCACCTATCAATGCTGATGTTCTCACAAGGGCCTTCCAGTTGGACAAGAACGTGGTTAACTACCTTCAATCAAGGTTCTAGTGGGACAACTAGCCAAATATATAATTGAACAAGCTATATTTGAACCATTTAATCTGACCATTTGTCATCTTCCCTCATCACAGTCATAGTATGATAAGAGGGCTTGTTTTGAAACTCTTCAGTATTGATACTTTGAGAATAATATTACAATGCAGTTTGTTAAGCACTATTTCTTTTACTATCTGCTGTCTGTCTCAATCCTATCTCCATGAGTAGCGCATGCAGTGTCTGAAATCTCATCCAATCTTGTAGAATTCACCCATCAACAACAACTAGTACTGCATTCCAAATTCGGATGCTTTTTTCGTTTCACAGAATTTTTTAAAAAGCAATATTTTGAATATGGTGGCAATGGAATACTTGTGCTGGTCTATCTGCTCTATCTATCTATCCATAAAATATGAACTCATCTGAAGACCTCTATCTAACAATTTAACACAACTGTTGCCTCATGGCTTTAGCTCACTCTATGGCCTTTTCCTCAGGACGATTTTGAATGTAGAACCCTATCAAGAAGTATAATTTGGACTGTCCAGCGGGTTTTCAGTTTTGCATGGGACAGTTCAACAGGGTCTCCATCAACTGTATTTTTCACGGCAGAAAATTAGATTGCCTCAATATATGAAATGAAAATGATTCAGTATCTTCCAAGTATATATATATATATATATATAGAGAGAGAGAGAGAGAGAGAGAGAGAGAGAGAGAGAGAGGTTGATGACTTCCATGTCAAAAATATATTAGTGTTAAAAGAAAAAAGAAAAGAAAGTTAAAGAAGAAGAGGAAAAACAGTGTAGATTCCTATTTTTACTACAAAAAATACACAAATAGAGAGAGAGAGAGAGAGAGAGGGGGGGGGGAGAGATTGACAACTTCCATGTGAAAGATGTATTACAGTATTAGTGAAAGAAAAGGAAAAGAAGATGAGGAAAAATTGTCTAGTTTTTTAATGATTCACCTTTGACATAGACAAAAGAAGAAAAACAATGCATTGAACACTTGGCAAGTCTATATGCTCCATATTATCATATATCCATAAAAAAATAGACTCATCCAATAAAACTGCTATCTAATATTAACATTTATCCTATTCAAGTTCTTAGAATACCTTTGCCATAACTGTGATAGTAAAGAACGCTTGACCACATCCAGCTCAAAGAGGTATAGACATCAGCAAAGGAGGAAAAAAAAATAGAGAAAAATGGATTTAGTTGTTGAAGAACAATCCATCCTTGAACATATCCATTGGAGACTTGATAACTCTATAATTCTATAAGCTTACAAGCTTACTCTAGGTATAAACGACTAACAAGAACTCCCCCTATAAATAGACATGTTTCTTTTGCAAGATTTCTCACTCCTCAACCGAGCAGTAGTAGCCCATCAATGATGAGAAGTGTTCGTCTCCTTGTAACCATTGCCTTCATGGCTTTGGCTTGCTCTATTTCTTCTGCCTATGACCCTAGCCCACTGCAGGACACTTGTGTCGCTGTTGATGACCCCAAGGCTGCTGGTATGTATAAGCTCACTCATTAATTCTTTCTATGTAGATATATCATGTATCTTTGTTGCCTCTCCGTAGGGCTATTGTCAATGATTGCATGATCGATGTTAATAAATGAACTTTTCTTTTCATGCAGTGTTTGTAAATGGAAAGTTCTGCGAGGACCCAAAGCTTGCCATGGCAGATGATTTCTTCTTTTCAGGGCTCCATATCCCAGGAAACACATCAAATCCAGTTGGATCAGCTGTCACTCCTGTAAATGTTGCCCAAATTGCAGGACTCAACACCCTTGGCATCTCCTTGGCTCGTGTTGACTATGCCCCATATGGCCTAAACCCTCCTCACACTCACCCTCGCGCCACTGAGATTCTAGTTGTCTTGGAGGGAACCCTCTATGTAGGCTTTGTCACATCCAACCCTGAAAACTGCCTCATTAGCAAAGTCCTAAAACAAGGGTGATGTGTTTGTGTTCCCTATTGATCTCATTCACTTCCAGTTCAATGTTGGGCATACTAATGCAGTCGCCATTGCTGCTCTGAGCAGCCAAAACCCTGGTGTGATCACAACTGCAAATGCAGTCTTTGGCTCAGACCCACCCATCTCTATTGATGTTCTCACCAAGGCTTCCCAATTGGACAAGGACGTGGTTAACTTCCTTCAATCAAGTTTCTGGTGGGACAACAACTAAGAAACAATATAACTGATCAAGAAGCTATGAACTACATGTTTTTAGTTTGTTCATTGTCATCTTTCCCCGCCATAATCGTACTCTATGTAATAAGATGGCTTGTTTTGTATTTATTGCTATGTGGATTTCGATCATTATGAATAATAGTACAGTTTATTAAGCGAGCATCTCTCTGAATTCATAAATGACTTCCTTACTGGTTTGCAACAAGTTTTAACCTAGAAATTAAAAGGCTAAAGAGGCAACACTACACCTAAGATTCATGGAGGCCCAGTTGTATAAATTCAGTTAGTCAAATTTATCCAAAAATGATAGAATGAATTCATCTAGATCTCAAATATATAAAGGAATCACTTCTAATCAAATCAAGCAAGGGCATGAACAAAACCTATATTCATTAAGTTGGGATATGTTTTGGTATGTTCCTTTAGTACAAACAATGAAGCTCATAACAGTTCAAACTCCAACATCAGACAGGTTTTATAGAGATCAGAGAGCCTGTGATGAGTTGATTTGATTTTTTTCCCCCTCTCTTTCTTAATAATATTCCAATATTAAAGTTGACATGCATGAACACTTGTACTGTTACAACAAAGAAATACAAGTTGGTGGAAGCAGCACGAGTTTCATGGAGACAGTGAAGACAAGAGTAGAAATGGATCGATGTTGAAATCTTACAACAGCCACTCTGATGTCTAATCCCGACCTGTTTTATGTTCTTAGATTTAATTTATATTCCATCCATTCCTATTTAAAGGAAAGGTGCTTATATTGTTTCACAGATCCACCATGAAATATATGATCCATTCTGACAAATTAATGTTGGAAAGGAAACAAATTGTTGAAGCCCACTTTGATTTCAATAAATGATACAAAGACAAAATTTGTCAACTGACAAGAGCTGTATTAGTTTTCAATCTAATAAATGAAAAAAAAAAAAAAAAAAAAAGCAAAATCAATCAAAGCAGTTTCTTTACTAGGTAACTTCATTGCCAAAAAAAAAAGAAAAGAAAGGAACTAGAGAACACCTTAGTTTTATATTCAGTGAAACAAAGCAGTAGAGAGAGAGAGAGAGAGAGAGACCACTTTCAAGCAAGAGTTGTTCAACTATATGCTTTGAGTATTAATTGTAGTCTGCTTTGGTAACAAGGGCAGCACAGACATGGTCATCCAAGCACACAGAGAGAGTTTCTTGGTAGATATATAATACATAATAAGTGACTGCTTCCATGTCAAACACTACTAGTGTAAGCAAAGGAAAAGCAAATTAATGAGGGGAAATGGTGTAGTTTTTGGAGAATAACTCATCCTTCAGATAGAAAATAGCTGTGTATTGGAGACTTGATGAGTCTTCCTATATACATACATATATATATATATATATAGATATCTTATGCAAGATTTCTTATCCCCTCAATTTCATCTCTCATATGAACATTGAGCAATAATAATTGGTAACAAAAGTTTCCAGGTTTAATCTGAGAAGACCTTGAGAGAGAGAGAGAATTAAAGAATGAATAAATAAAGTTCCACATCGAATCCTTTATCATTTGCTCAATCAAATCTTGTTTCAGAAGTAATGAACTTCAGATATTTGAGAACCAAACACATTTGACCAATTGATAAAAAGAAATTGAAAATTGTTGTTTATGTTTGAAGAAAATGCAGGAAGAATTGCTTCAGAAAGACATTGACCACTTCCATATAAGTCAAAGATGTATTGATGTAAGTAAAGGAAAAGCAGATGAGGAAAAATGTGAAGAACAGATTATCCTTGAAGTAGAAGAAAGCTATCCATGGAAGACTTGGTAAAGTTACCATAAAATATAGACTCATCTGAAGATCCTACTCTAATATTTTAGCATTTTTCATGTTCAGATTCAAAGCACCACTTGCCATAACTGTTGACCTCATAGCTTGCTCAATTTTTATTTTTATTTTTCTCACCTAAAAACGCCATCGGATGATACAAAAAGAACAAGGTATGTGTATGGGGCAATTCCCATTAACAAACCCAAGCATATCTTGACTTTCAACAACACCTATGAACTGTCTCTTTGACAGCACAAAATTAGATTGCATCAATCTATGTTACAAATGCTTGGATTATGATATTGATATAAAATTGAATTGGTCAAAATTGATTGGGATTAGATTTTCAAGCACAGAGAGAAAGAAGCTTCAAGGATAAACAACACATAATAACTTACCACTTCCATGTCAAAGAAGTATAGGCAAAAGCAAAGGAAAAACAAATAAGGACAAATGGATGGAGCAGTTTTGGTGAACGATTCATCAATAGAAAAAGCCTATCAAATCAAAGACCTGGTAACTCTACATGCTTTCTTCAGGTAAAGAAAACAAGACTATTTCAAGGATTCATTTAGTATATGTATTAGTTCAGTTTTCTAAGTTATCATCTTCTGAACCTAAGATTCATTTAGGCCAATGAACTATTGTCTCAACTATTATTCAATCCAACAAAAGTTAATATTATATTTCAGTTGCTTTATCAATCAATATGGAATATGCACAATACTGAAGTAACACTTGAAGCCATCTTTCTCCAACATAGAAAAACATTCATATATATAAATTCAATTAGGCAAAACTAAAAATGTTCAAATGAATATTCTAAATCTCAAGTCTAAAAATTAATCACTTGTAAATCAAGCAAGAGCACAAAACAGACATTCATAAAATTCTGTTATGTTTTCATATGTTCTATTTGATTTTCATCTTGGTTCTTTATCTTATCCAAGAATGACAAGTTCACAATAGCTCAAAATCCAACATCAGGCAAGTTCTATAGAAATCAGAATGACAATGATGAGGATTTCATTTTTTTTCTCTTTGTTAATAGTCAGATGCTAACTGGATTTAATCCATTGACTAAAGCTGAAGGACATAACTCATCTACTGAGGAGGAAGAAGTTAGTTAATGTCAAAATTCTCTACAACAGAGTAATGCAATTTGGTGGAAGAAGCACCATGTTCCTACACTTTTTTCTATATTCCAAACAGCTCCTTCTTGAAGGAAAGGTCTTTCTTTATATTGTTTTACAGATCCATCATGGAACATATGATCCATGCAACCTGATATTTAATGTTAATGGAAAGGAATATCGAAGCCTACAATTTGATTCCAATAAATGGAACAGAGACAGAATTCATCAACTGATAAGACCAGTAAAAAAAAACAACAATAATATAGAGAATCCAATTTGAAGCATGACTTGTTCAAATCTATGATCTGAGTATTATTGCTTTGGTGATTGAGGCAGTGCAGACATGGTCACCCAAGCAGATAGAGAGAGAGTCTCTTGGTAGATAATACATAATAACTGACTTCTTCCATGTCAAAGATGTATGTTAGCAAAGGAAAAAAAATGAGAAATGGGTTTGGTTTTTTGAAAATGATTCATCCTTCAAACGAAAGAAGCTATTTGTATATGGCAGATTTGGTGAACCCATATGCTTAGTACTATATACTGGTAAAACATAGACTAATTCAAGACCCCTATTTCCTGCACAAAAATATTTCTCATCCCCTCACCCAGACAATAGAACCTGGACCAGGGTCAGTTGATAAGCAATACTCTTAGACCTCAGTTGATAGGCAATACTCTTAGACCTCAGTTGATGTGTCATACCTTATTTGAAAAGGCAATATACGAAGGAAAGAAATGAAAAAAGAAAGAATAAATAAAGATCCATGTTGGATCCTTTATCAGTTGCTTGATCAAATCTTGATTCAGAAGTAATTAACTTAAGATATCTGAGAACCAGACACATTAGAACATTTGATCAGAAGAAATTGAAATTGTTGTTTACGTTAGAGAAAATGCCTTTTGAAGTTTGAACACTTCCATGTCAAAGCTGTGTTAGTGTAAGACTGTAAGCAAAGGAAAAGAAGATGGGAAAAACGTGAAGGATGGTTCATCTTGAATTGGAAAATATCCATAAAACATAGACTCACCTGAAGTCTCCTACTCAACTATTTTAAAACATTTTTCATGTGCAAATTCCTAGTAGTCCTTGCCTTAACTGTTGGCTCCTGTCGTTCTCTCACTCTCTATTGCCTCTGCCTTTGACCTACCCAACTGCAGGACACTTGTGTATGGACACCCACAAAACATTATGAGCTGATTTGCCAATGCATGTTTTCTAACCCAAATGAGACAACAAGAGGGTTTGGATATGGGGCAATTCCCATTGGCAAACCCAAGTAAATCTTGGCTTTCAACAACTTCCATGAACTGGTTTTTTGGCATCAGAGAATTAGATTTACATCAATGTTTGAAAACAAAATGATTCCATTGCAAGAAAAAAAAGAAAAAGAGAGAGAGAGAGAGAGAGAGAGCTTTTTGTAGTCAGTAACAAAACCCACTCTTAGGCTGATGATATAGAGAGCACTCTGGTGCATGACTTATTCAAATCCATGCTTTGAGTTTTGTCTGCTTCTATGTCAATGACAACAGAAAAAAAAAGGTGATTCAGAATTTCCATTTAGAAAATAGATATAGAATCCACTATAGTATAGATTTGTATAGTCCATGTGAAACTGAGTGGAATATAAGTTACTAATGCTTCAATGAAGTCATTGATATAAAATTGAACCAGCTAAAATTGATGGCAATGAGATTTTCAATTGCATAGAGAAAGAAAGTTTTAAGATGACTTCCATGTCAAAGATGTATAGGCACAAGCAAAGTTAAAAAAATGCTTGTAGTAGTTGAAGAACGATTCATCTATGAAATAGAAAAAGCTTATCCAATTGAGGACTTAGTAACTCTATATGCTTAATCTAGGTAAAAAAAAAAAAAAAAAACCATGACTAATTCAAGGATTCTTATCTATAAATAGTCATGTTTCATATATTTCTCACCCCTCAACCAAGCAGTAGTACTTGGAACATAGCCAAATTTGTTTCCTACAAAATTGTGGTTGTTAGACAGCCTACAATGGTGAGAAGTGTTCATTTCCTTATGGCTGCCACCTTCATGGGGTTGGCTTTTTCTCTTGCCTCTGCCTATGACCCTAGCCCGCTGCAGGACACTTGTGTTGCTATTGATGATCCGAAGGCTGCGGGTATGGATAAGCTCACTTATTCTTTCTATGCTTGGGATCTACAATAATGACCCTGTAATTGTATTTAAATGATTAACCCCAGCCTGCAACATTTCTGCCAAGAGATGTCTATACATCATATACCTTGATGTACTTTCTCTGCATGGCATGAAACAGAGCACACATAAGTATACTATCTATAACTGTATGATGTTAACTGACTTTTTTTTGTCATGCAGTGTTTGTAAATGGAAAGTTCTGCAAGGACCCCAAGCTTGCCACACCAGAAGATTTCTTCTTTTCAGGGCTGCATATCCCACGAAACACGTCAAATCCAGTTGGGTCAACTGTCACTCTTGTAAACGTTGCCCAAATAGCAGGACTCAACACTCTTGGCATATCCATGGCACGTGTTGACTATGCGCCATATGGCCTAAACCCTCCTCACACTCACCTCGTGCCACTGAGATCCTAGTCGTCTTGAAGGGGACTCTCTATGTTGGATTTGTCACATCCAACCCTGACAACCGCCTCATTAGCAAAGTCCTCAACAAGGGTGATGTTTTTGTGTTCCCTATCAGTCTCATTCACTTCCAGCTCAATGTTGGGCATACTAATGCAGTTGCCATTGCTGCTCTGGGCAGCCAAAACCCTGGTGTGATCACAATAGCAAATGCAGTCTTTGGATCAAATCCACCCATCTCTGCTGATGTTCTCACTAAGGCTTTCCAATTGGACAAGAATGTGGTTGACTACCTTCAGTCAAGTTTCTGGTGGGACAACTAAGAAACTGTATAAGCACTAAAGAAGCTATGCACTGTTTTCTTGTTTAATCGCCTGTTGTCGTCTTTCCCCCATCATAATCATAATATATGTAATAAGAGGGTTTGTTCTGTATATCTTGTTCAAGTATAATATAACCTATATGACAGTGCAATTTATTTAGCTAGCACCTGTGTCCAAATACATGAATAACTTCACTAACAGTTTATAACAAACTCTGAAATCAAGGCTTAAAATTCATTGAAGCGATGAATTGTCTAAAATCTTATCAAAGTTTTATGGATGTCACTTGTCAACCAAAGTGGATTTGAATCCCCAGTTGCTTTATCATTTATGTGATATGCATAAAACTCTTATTTTCTGCGAGTGAGTGATTTTTTGCCTCCTATTTTGGCACAATCTCTCAGCCCATGATACAAAAGTAGAAGCTCACAACAGCTCAAAAGCCGCTATGGAAATCAGAATAGGTGACTAAGTTGACGATTTGATTGTTTTTTTCCTTGATGGTCCATCATGAATCGGATATAAACCATCTACTGAGGCTGAAAAACCTAGCTAAGATGTCCTAATGAACATTAACTTTGTCACAACATAGATACAATTTGGTTGAAGAAGCATCAATGCTAAGGAAATAAAGAAGAAAAGAACAGAAGGGTGTTTACAAATCTATGATGAAACATATGCTCAATTTCGATAACAAAGCCAACGATAGAATTCATCAGCAGATAAGACCAAATCAACATAGTTTGAATCCAATGAATGAAACAAAAGATAATGCAGCTTCTTTCAAGGCAACTCCATTGCCAAAAAAGAAAAAAGGAGTTTTTGTTTTCAGTGAAAAAGCAACAAATATATAAAAACCAATCAGAAGCACGGCTCAATCAAATTTATGCTTTGAAGGTAACATAAGCATCGTCATCCAAGCACCACCCAGAAAAATTCAAGATGGATATCACAAATAACCGACCGTTTCCACGTCAAAGATGTATATGTTTATCTACTTAGTATATACTGATAAAACATAGACTAATTCAAAGACCGGTATCAATAAACTAGAGTATTTTCTATGCAAGATATCTCATCTCCTTTCGTCCCTCACCCAATAAATTATACTTGGAACATGGCCAGAGTTTTCTATGATGAAAGGAGTCAGGTAGAGTCCAAGGAAAACTTGAGAAGATATTGAAAACTTGGGAGTTTATAACAGGCTTAGGTTATTGAGTTTCAGCATGTGTTCTACACAACAATGGAAACAATAATTTCATTTTGAATCACAGAGGCAACAGCAAGAGTTTCTACACCAGAAACAAGCAACAAATTTGAAAAATCAAATGGGACAAATTTTCAAACAGCTGAACTGCAAGAAATAGAAGACAATCCCATCAACAAAACATATTTTGATTCTGTATGTTTTGAATTTTGGTTTTTCAATTTTTTTTTTTTCCTTTTGACTCATAAGTTTGAACCACCCCAAAATTAGGGCTCTCAATCCTATAGAAGAAAAGCTGTTTTTGATATGTTTCTTCTATTGCATCTCGCTTAAATTTCACTCATTTTCTATAATAGCCCTTTATAGTTGTCAATATGATAAGAATTTATTGAACAGAAAGGGAAATTTTCACAGAAGAAAACCACTACACCATCAAGCACAATATCATACAGGATACAGCCAGTTCCATGAATTTTTCATGATATAGTGGAAGCTAAAAACTGTTATACCATGAAATTGCCCTGTTTGGTTGGCAAGAAGATTAGGAATGTCAAAGTAAGGACCAAAAGCTTGCCACCTGCCCACTGGTAACCCATCTAGCATGTATAAATGCATTTTAAAATCGAAAGTAATAATTTAATTATAGGATGTGTTTTAAAGTCATGAATGTGAATATAAATAAGCTCAAGAAAATAATATTTTATATAATTATTCTTTAACCGAAAATATTTGAAGTTTGATGAATCATGAATAAGATGACTAGGATAATGATTGCATGGACTTGAATTAATACTTATAACAAATGATCGAGGATTTAATCGCCAATATATAAGTAGATTCGTTTTAAAACCATAAGGGCATAGACTTGCATTCATAAGTGTATGTAACATAAAATTAATATTATACTTCACACTAATCACTAGTTTTGCCTTCAATGTTTAATTCCATCATTGTGGTTAAGGTAACGACTTCTTGTTTTATATAATGACTTTCGGTTTTACGAAACGACTTCCGATTTCACCAGCTTCCATCATGTGATAGGGAGTATGTATAATTACTAGCAATTCTAATTTCATACAAGCACTCAATACGAGTTTTCAAAGTTGCTCATCCCTATATCATGGGGATAGAGTTTTACATATATGAAAAATTGAATAAAAAGTTTCGTAAATTAGAGCTTTTACTTAGAAAGTAAGTCTCAAACAGTCAATTTTCTTAGAAGTTTAAACTTTTAGAATTTTGATTCATATCCAATGAAACAAAGGCTTGAACACGAGACCTTGTATCAAACCAAGATCTGATACCACGTTTAATCATCAATTTTTTCATGGGACCGTGATAATTTATTTTTTGACCATGTTATTTATGTGTCGTTTGGGTATATTTTTTGGTGATAATTTTAGTAAAAGAATTTTAAAAAATAAAAAATAACTTGAAGCAAAAATAAAACAGGCAATTAAAGCCTTATTTTGGAACTGTTTTCATAAACAGTTTTTTGTTTTTTAGAACAATAAACTAAAAAATACGTTTGACAATTATAAACTGTTTTTTATTTTCTTTTTCCCTGTTTTTTATTATCAAAAAACATAAAACAAGATGTTTTTAGAAAACTTTTTTTATTTGTTTTCAACCGTTTTAAAGAATGATTATATAAACATATATAATAATTAAAAAAAAAACTATGAAAATAAAAATTATTTTTAAAACATATTTAAAAATATTAAAAATATTAAAAACAATTTTAGATTCTCAAATAGACTTTTATTTTACAAAACGGCGTAAAACAATTTTTAAAAATTGTTCTAAAAAATTATTTTCTCAGAACTGTTTTAAAAAACAGATACCAAATAAGTCCTAATTAATCTATGAAAAATAAAAAGGAAAGAAGAAAAATTATATATTTTTATGTTTATTTTCTAGGAAACTCTAAAAACCAGGTGCAGGCACATAACTGTATAAGTATATGACTAGAGGTCGTTTAGCAGTAACCCGTTCTTCAATCAAAGCACACCCTGTAAACTCGGAAGCAACTCCGAGTTAGGGTTTCCGAGTGGGCATGGCCGATTTCCAAACCTCCACTCACCGATCTAAGTGGATCTTCACTCCTCAAGACCTGGTAACACTCCCTCATTTTACTCTCTGTTTGGTTGCCGTGAAAACGCAGGAAAACCACAGAATTTTAAGTGCCATAATTTTTTTGTTGTTGTTTATTGTTGTTTCTTGAATTTTATCAAAAGCGAAATGCAGTTATATATCGTTATGTTCTCTGTTTGATTGCTGAGAGAACAAGGAACCTTTTTTTTTTTCTCGGCAACCAAACGGTGTGATTTAATGAATTTTCAAAATAAGCAATGATACCATTTATGAGGTTCTTAGTATATTCGAAAATTTCGTGAAACACAAACTTGTTTGACTGAATGAAATGGTATTGACAACATTGATTGAGAATGTGTGTATTCTGTAGATTGAAAAGTACAAAGCTGCCAATCAGAGAGCAAAACAAACATTGGAGAAGGTATGGAGACATTCCTGCTTCATTACATATATGAATGTTTATGTATGCATATATTTTCTACTTTTATTTGATATCACTGGCTCAGTAATGATAAATAAATGGGGAGGTTAATGGGTTCTGCCATGAAATGAAGATATTGGGGTTTTTGGGTATTTGGTATGATTTCTTGTTGTTGTGTTGGATGAGTAATGTGAAATTTTATTGGCTACAATAAAATAAAGTCTTAATAATTGTGCATTTGAATGAGTGGCTCGGCAAGTGCCCTAAGTTTTGTTCCTTTATTAAACTAGAAAACTGATGAGCATTACTCTAGAATCTTATCAAGCATCAAATAAGTGGGTCCAGTCTTATAAAATAAAATGATAGAATCTGTAAAAAAAAAATTATTTTGCGTCTATTATGAAAAATGAAAATTTATTGAGAACAAGATGTGCATGAGAAGAGGAAGGGAACTCCTTTAAAGAGAATGAAGAAAAAAGAAAAGAAGAGAACGAAGGATGGCGGGATGGAGTTCAAAAAAGGACATTAGATAGTGAGACATCAGCATGTCCCAATATCAATATTAACATCAACCTTTGTGTTAGGAAGATATAGAAGTTTTGGAAATCTGCATCTTTAATTGAATGACTTGATAGTGAAGTATGTCCATCAACTATGATCTTTTGGATTCTTAATTTAAGTCTCTTCCCTTCTGGTTCTGACTATTAGCCTCTTAGTAATCTTAAGTGTCAGAGAAAAAATTAGCCACCCTTGGTAATTTCTTAAAAAGTCCCTTGAAGATGAAGTTGGCTTGACTGGGATACTCTTAACTGCATATGTCAAGCTACATTAATGTGAAATTAGTGTCCTGTAAGTGTACTTTTAATTAGAGACTTTTCAGAAATAGTAGCACTTTACCAAGAGTGCATTGATATTGAAAAAAATAGTGAATTGCTAGTTGTTCCAGGAGCTTCATGAAGATCATTGGAGAGGTGGTACCATAATCTCAAGATGCCTTTGTGGAGGACACATAGATTTTAGATGCTGCTTTAATAGTGAGTGAGGCAATAGATTCCAGGAGGGGGATCTCAAATGCAAGGTTAGTGTGCAAGTTAAATGTTGAGAAAGTGTATGATCATGCGAATTGGAAATTTCTTCTTTCAATTATGGAACACATGAGAATTAGGCATGGTGGATGACACTTTGATTGGGTTTTTTCAACGCTTTAGAAGTTCGAAGAAGGGTGATCCTCTTTCTTCTTATTTACCTGTGTTGGTAATGGAAGCGAGTTCTTTTCAAGGGTGTACAAGAGGGTCTTGTTACTGGCTTCTGGGCTAGGGGAGTAGGGAAGAGGTGACTCATTTCTTTTTGCATGTGATACACTGTTGTTCTACGAGGTTTGTGAGGAGTAGTTGAGAAATGTTTGGTGGGTTCTGACTTGATTTGAGTTAGTGTCAAGATTGAAGATTAATTTACCAAAGAATGTGATGATCTTGGTAGGAGAGGTGGAAGGAGTTGAGAGGCTTGTTTGCTTGGTTGCAGCGTGGGTGACTTTCTCTCTACCTATCTAGGACTACCTTTAGGTGCATATTTTAATTCTTTCTCAACATGGAATTCAGTGGAGGAGTGTTTATAAGGAGTTGGCATCTTGGAACAATAATATTTGTCCAAAGGAGGTAGATAAAGTCTGCTTTCAAGCTTGCCAACCTATTTCAAGTTGTAAATGGTCATTCCAAAGGCATTCGTAACCAGATGGGAGAAGATCCAAGAGACTTCTTATAGGGGAATCAAGTCAAGGGTATAAAGCTTTATCTTATGAGTCCACGTGTTTGGGAAAAAAAGGATGGAGGATTAGGAATCAAAAGATTCCCTATCCTAAACAGGGTCTTGCTTGCTAAGTGGTTGAGGAGAGTTATTAGGGGCAGGTTTGGGGAGTTAGATGGAGAATGGAGTAGACTACAAATGAGAAGCATTTAAGTTGGAATTATGGAAAGCCATTAGAAGGGGATGGCAAGAGTTGAAAATGAGGAGTTTAATATTGGTAGTGAATGGGTTTGGACCAGGTTTTGGTTGGTTGGATAGGTGGATTGGAGAGTGCTTTCTAAAGGAAGCTTTTTTGTCTCTTTATAGTCTTGTTGACCAGGAATGCAAGAGTGGCAGATGTATGGGTGGTGGAGGGAGACCAAGGTAATTGAAACCCCTGTTCTCTTAGACCCTTTCAGGATGGGGAGCTGAAGATGGTGAGTCAATTTTTAGAGTGCATTCATTCCATTAGGGTGCCAGTGATAGAGGTGGACATGATGGCTTGGAGGAGAGAGGAGGAGCGGCTTTTTTCAGTTAATTCTTGTAATTGTTTCTTTGTTTGGGAGTCTACGTGGAAGAAGATTCTTACTATTGACCAATTGATCAAGAGGTGTTGGTCCTTAATCAACAGATGCAGTGTATGTAAGATGGTTGAGGAAACAGTAAGCTGCTTCCTTATTCATTGTGACAGAGTTAGGTTGTTTTGGAATCTGTTATTGAAATTTTTTGTGTATCAGTGGGTTCTTCCTAGGATAGTTAAAGATCTCCTCAGTTGGCATGTCCACTTGGAGAAAAGAAAGGTTTGGAGATTGGCTCTAATATGCCTATTCTGGTGCTTGTGGAAAGAGAGGGAGGGAAAAGTGTTTAAAGATAAGTGTGTTTCAGACCAGACCTTGAAAGACTTCTTTGTCAAGTTGTTAGAATGATTTAGAGCTCCTATAGGGTTGGAGTCTTGCTCTTTGTAAGATCTTTTTTTTTCCTGTTATCAGCTAATGTTGTTATGGTGTTATTTCTATTTCTCTTCTTCTCTGTGAGGAGCTTTCTGTATACTTCCTCTATACATGATTTGCACCTGCCCCCTATTTTTAGGCACTTTATTTGCCTATGTATATATAGGCAAATATTGTGACTAGGCCTTCTTATGGTTTTTGTCTGGAATACTTATCAAAGTTGGGGATGTTGTGGCTTAATGCAGAACACTTAAATTAGCTACATTTGTTGTGCACTTCTTTTTTTGATAAGAAAATAATGCAAATAAATTAAAAAGTGCTAAAAGACTATGCACCAATGTACATGGGACGTATACAAATAACACCTAAAAGCACATTGAACAAGAGAACACAAAAAACAACTCCCTCTCTTAACAAGAAACCAACCAATCTACAAAATCAAATAAAGACATAAGACCTATATCTATGTACATCTTTACCCATGAAAACATATACCTATATCTATGTACATCTTTACCCATGAACACAAATTTCTAAGAAAAGAGTTCTTAGAAATTTGTTGTGCACTTCTTCCTTTTTTCTTTTCAGTGTTTGCTTTTTCCAACGTCAAGAAAATCTGTCAAGAAATCATTTGAGATTCATTATTCCACTGACAACAATCTACTAATATGTTGTGAAGTATGGAGTAACACGCATTGAAGTAGATGCTGATGGGTCATTGCAATACCCTGAACCTCAAATTAGTGCAAAAGACAATGGTAAATGCTCTCTTGTCAACTTCCTTTCTCCTTTTTTTTTTTCTTTCCTTTTTCATAGCATTTGTATTTGATTCTCTCTCAGATTTTTGATTGCTTTGCTTAAGATTTTTGTGGTGAGCATATCCTACTGCTATCTTTATGACAGTCTCTTCTTGTTTTCAATTTAGCTGAAAAGCGTTCTCGACCCAAACCACTTAATTTTGAAGAGGAACGATTTATGCGGTCATTCTATGAGTATAAGATTCAAGAAGTATGTGCAGCCTTCTCTTTCCCTCACAAAATTCAGGTACCTGTGTTTCTTTAGGAAAATGGAAATTGAAAGTAATATGTTGGGATTTTAGAGTTGTCCTTCTTCAATTGGTTTATCTTTTGCAGGCAACAGCTCTCATATACTACAAAAGGTTTTATCTGCAGTGGTCGGTCATGGAACATCACCCAAAACACATAATGTAAGATTGATTTAGATCTATTTCACTTTTATGCCATTAAGTTGGCTGATACTTATAACTTCCAATATGAAATTGGAGATCAAGGAATCTGTCTAGGCATAGGAAAGTTTGGTCTGTGTTATGATTGGTGTCTCTTCTTCCCAAGTGGAAAAAGCTTCCTTACCCTTTGTGCATGGCAATGCAAGGGTGGTCATGCTCTCTCAACCTCACCTAAGTTTTCAAAAGCTAATCTTATCTTTTAAGTGTTTACAAAAAGGCTCATTAAAAAATAATAGGATGGTGACCATGAATTTTTTTATACTATAATACTAACCCCCTGTATCATTTTTAGTATTTCTTTTAAAGTAAAAGAGAGTATTATTTTAATATGTTTACTTGGTTCCCTGTCACCCCTAAAGGAAAATGTCTGGGTCTGCCCGTCTGTGTGTTCCCTTTTACATATTTATGATTTTAATATACATCCCTATCGTACCATAGCATTTTCATTTGTGATCATGTTGGACTGAGATTCATTGTCATGAGTATTACTTGATAGTATATTTATTGAATTGAAATGACTCTATTTCTGTAGGTTAACCTGCATATATGCAGCTTGTAAGATAGAAGAAAACCATGTATCAGCGGAGGAGCTCGGTAAGGGGATTGCACAAGATCACCAAATGATTCTCAATAATGAGATGATAGTTCTTCAGGCATGGATATGCCTCTTATGATATTGCTTGCTCTATCTTCCTTGTGCTTTCATTTTTTTTCATATATTTGCCTCTTATATTGCAGAGTCTAGATTTTGATCTTATTGTTTTTGCACCATATCGTTCAGTTGAAGGTTTTGTTGATGACATGGAGGTTAGTCTAGCCAATCCACTCTTTATACAGATTCTGTTTTCATACTTACACAAGAAAAACTTCTAATATTTCCCTTTTTCCCCTTTAATTGTTGTTTTCTAATTGGTCTCTTGGTCTCACGGTATGGTTACCTTGATTTCATTTTATATTCTATGCTGCAATTGGTGACAATTAGTTTTGGTTCTCTAGGAGTTCTGCCAAGCAAAAAATGACCAGCTTCAAATGTTGAAGGTAATTGTTGGTTTTTTTTGCTTGTATTTTGCTCCCTAATCCTTGGTTCTCTTGAAAACAAGAATAATATATTCTTATCATTTTACACTCATTGATTGTTGAATAGTCTTTCTACACACAAATGCTGTATCACTCTGATATTCTCCAAACAATGGAGATGAAAGGTGAGAGCTGTTTGGAAAAATGGACGTGAAGGCTGGGTGCTCCCTTTTTTGTTTTCCTTTTCCTTTTTGGCCTCTGAAATGTTTTTTTATTGGTGATTGATATGCTGTAAGTAGGGTTCTACAAGCAAAATGAGAATGTTTTTAATCAACCTGAAATCTTTTGAGTCAATGTAATCCATCAAAAAATTTATCAAAAAAAATGCAAAAGGTTTAGACAAGAAGCACAAAGAACTCTGTTATATAACCTTGCATTTTTTTCGTATAAAGTATCTATGAAATCAAGAATACCTATCAAAAAAGAAAAAATAAATAAATAAAAATTAGGCACTTCAGGTACAAACTCCCCAAAATATCCAGCACCAATTTGGGA
This sequence comes from Vitis riparia, assembly GCF_004353265.1. Lineage (NCBI taxonomy): Eukaryota > Viridiplantae > Streptophyta > Magnoliopsida > Vitales > Vitaceae > Vitis > Vitis riparia. Next base: position 38,723 of record NW_023269777.1, on the reverse strand, counting down.
AGACCCTAATACCCTCCAGAAATTAATAACAAGAATACCGAATTTTCAAGCCATCCAACAATGAACAAAGAGATGATTTCCTGCCCCTTTATTTTACGGGACTGACTTGAGCTAATGGCAGACATCTGGTTCAACAGGATGCACATTGGGTAGATTTTTTCACATTCAATTTTATTCAATGTTTGTTTTCAAGTATTTGTCCTTTAGAGCAGGCAAAAATGTCCTCTGGAGTTTTTGCCCCTATTCAGAATCAATGAACTATAGACCCACTTGAAAAATTTTGGCTAAATCATTGCTTGATGTTCAAAACACTGAAAACAGTTATGTAAACTAATTGCCATGCAACATGCTGGTCTGTTTGTTGCTTGTTCTGTTGTTTAAGATAAACTCATGGGGACATTCCCCCGTTACTCTTCCGATCTTCTCCACAGAAGTGCTGATATTTGCTTAAATATCTTTGTAGGATTTGCACAAAACTGCAAAGATGGAAGTAGACAAGACCATGCTCACAGATGCGCCACTTCTATTCCCTCCTGGCCAGGTATTCTTCATTATTCGAACTCTTAATGTGTTGAGATTTCTTGTATGCATCATTTTCCTTCTTTTTTCCCTAAACAAATATGCTTTCTTTACCTTCAAACTCCAAAAAATCATGTCACTCTTCAAATTGCAGATAGAATATTATGGAAATCCTAATGATGGGGTCTCAAATTTTGGATTCCAGAGAATTTATAGTTTTTCAAGCTTCGTTTGGGTCCTAATGGACCCTTTTTTTCCTTTCAGATTTCAATTTTCTGTCTATCCAATTGTTCCATTTTTCTTGAAACCAAAACAAGTTTCTTAGATACATTATCGATTTTTACTCCTACCAAAATATGATTCTTGAAAATGAAGTGGTGACCCTTGTTGACAGACCCTCTAATAATCTCCGGAGGCCTTTTTTGATGCAGAACCCACAGATTGATGGCATGACACTTTGATCAAGTTAGTAGTTTTATGCAGATTAGGAGTCTTTTGATTAATATTGCAGTAGGTTTTTTTTTTTTTTTTCAAAGATTGAATTTGCTATGCAATCTGGAGCTCCCCAAAGCACAAAATTTCAGAAATACCAGTCTCTGTAGGGCCACTCTTCAATCAAATTTTTTGGGTACAATTGTACTGTGTCTGTTCATTCTTCTTGCTAAAGGATTTTAATAATGCCTCAACAGAATTCATCCAAGATTTAAGGTGAAGATGAATTAAAGTTCATAGGAGATAACATTTAAATCTGTCATTGGAGTTGGACCCTGCTAAATAGCTTTATCATCCAAGTTTTGCTTTTGTATTTCATGGAATTATTTATTTTCCTGTAATTTTGCCTATCATAAACTTTGTGCAGTTGGCATTGGCTGCTTTGCGGAGGTCAAATGAGGTGCACCAAGTTCTTGACTTCGAGAGGTTTTGAACTGCTTCCTAAGTGTCATCCAAATTAAAAATAGCACACTTTTTTTTTGGCAATTATATTTCATGTCTTGTAGCTGAAGCCACAATAGCACAGTAATTAAGTCATCCAAATGGTGGGGTTGGGTCTGGGTTAATTCTTACCATTGTCCATGAACATAATTCTGTTTATTGTCTGAAATCATGGTTCAATCTTCTTCAATTTGCATGCTTGAATGCAGATATCTGAGCAGCATCCTCTCTCGACAGGATTTTTCACACGCCTTCTCAGAGCTCACTGAATCTCTAAACGCAATAGATTCTTGGGTACGGGACTGGTTATATTTCACAGTTATCTCTACTTTGGTACAGGCTGCTTCTGTTTTACTTAGTGATATTGGCTCAAAAGGGAGCACACTTCATCTGCAATAGCTGCATTATTTCAAAATTTGTACTAAATGAGGAAATCAGCTTCATATGCTAATTTAAAGTTGCTTGATGTACATACAGGTAATGAAACATCAAGTCCCTACAACTGAAGACATGAAGCATATTGATCGAAAACTGAAATTTTGTTTGGATCCTAGCTCACATGACAAGTAATTAATACACTTTCTAGTCAGAACCGATCAGTGTAATTCTAGTACCCTTCTTACCTTTCCTTGGACTGATCCCATCCCTTGATTGCTGAACAGGAGTAAGAAAAGGGAGAAGAAATCGAAGCACAAATCCAAAAGAAGTGCAAGTGAAATGCAAAACTTACCTCCTGGTGCTTAACTGTGAGTTCTGCCCTAACTGTGGTACAAGGTTTCAGAGAGGAATTGAAAATTTAGAAGATTTGTAATTGTGATGGCTCTCTGGTCTTTGCTTTCAGGTGGATGGACCTTCTCCTCACACCCTTAAAAGCCGGTTTCTCTCCAGAATACATTCCAAAAACCTCCTGATACCACAACAGACAATACACACATCTAATGAAGAGATGCAGAAATTACCAGCAATTCATATCATAACAGATGAAATTCACACTTTAGTTGAGGCTGTGGCTCCAGATGTTGATTATCTGCTTTCTTCTCTGGGAAATATAGAAACTCTTCGTGTTATCATTCCGGCAACCGGGCAATCGGCAATCTGGTCTTTGTGAGTTGTTAGTATAACAGAAGATGGAATGTACTTTTTCTCTGAAGGTATACAAGTAAGGCACATTATCATTAAATTCTATAAGAACAAAGTAAATTGAATTGTTAGCATTGAAGTTTTGTGTGTTCTCAGCTATGTGAACTTATGGTAGCATTCAACTATGAAACATCAAGTATAAATTCATTAAATTTAATGGAGTTTTGGAAAATATAATGGGTGGAATAGTGTTGAAAGAATTAAAATAATCTATTTGACCCTAAAACTCTTTTACTATAGCTCTTTCATTCTTCATCATCAATCAATTCATTGCTCACGACCATCGATCAATCATTGTTCACGATCCATCAATCAAATCATTATTCACGACCTAGATGAGATGACTCGTGTTAATTTAACTTAAATCCAAAGGCTACTTAATAATATCAAATATTAATTTTATTTTATTTTTACTTAAATCTTAATGCAACTTATTTGTTCCACATGGACTTTCAAGTCCTCTTGGTTGGGGTCTGGTTTAGGCTCGAATTGCACCTAGTAATGTCCAAGTGCGCTTTTTGGTCCAACTAGAGACTTGACTTTAAATCCAAATCTAACCCCCAACTTTTAATATATATATATATATATATATATATATATATATATATATATATATATATATATATATATATATATATATATATATATATATAAATAATACAAAAAGTAATTTGATGGTTAATATGTATGGAATTTTTTTATGAGTAAATAATAATATAATATTATAACACTTTTATTTTTAAAAATACTTCTAATAAATGTTATCAATTACGAGTTTATTTATTGATTTTTTCATCCTTTTAACTCTCAAAATTGTATTTTTGTCCACTCTTGTATATATAAATAAAAATAATACAAAAAGTAATTTGATGGTTAATATGTCAAATTTATGGAATTTTTTTATGAGTAAATAATAATACAATATTATAACACTTTTATTTTTTAAAAATACTTCTAAAAAATGTTATCAATTACGAGTTTATTTATTGACTTTTTCATCCTTTTTAACTCTCAAAAATGTATTTTTGTCAAACAAAAACGACGCCGTGATAACATCACATTTCCCCTATAAAACCCATAACCGTACTGTAGAAAGAGCGAAGCTTTCATGGCGTGCCTTGTCTGCATCAGTTTTTCTTTGCCGCACGCTGCTTCACAAACCCTAATTGAGGTATGACCCCAATGCCCATCACGAAAATCCTTTGAGGAACTCTGCTTTTACTTCAAACCCTCTGTTTGGTTGCTGAGAAAAGAAAAGGGAAGAAAGTTTGTGACTATTTTTTTTTTCCTTCCTGTTTTCTGTTGTTTTGGTTTAGCAAAAGAAGAAATGGAAAACCCAAGTAGAATAAAGCTAGGAGTTGGTTTTAGGCTCTGTTGTGTGGGTTTATTTTTCTTACATTTTCTCAGCAACCAAACAGATAGCAAATCAAATACAGAGAGGAAGTGAATGAATTTTGCATTCTGCTTTAGTTGAATTGGAACAACTTGGTTAATATAGTGTGTGTTAATTTCAGTATTATTATGATTTCATCATTGTTGAGCTCAACCGTGTAGATGGTTTAACAATTTCATTATTGGGTTTTCAGCACTGCCGAATTCAATATGAATAGTTGTTCTTAAGTTGGATTTAGGTGGTCCTGATTGTGGAAAAATATTGTGTAAAATTTGGGAAATTTGACTCATTTGATTGATTTTGGCTGGCAATTTTAGCAAATTAATGAAGCCTCAAATTCCCGGGTTGGCTATATTGTTCTTTTCCCTACATAGACCCTTGTTGATCTTGGCCTTCTTTTTGTTCTTGTAGCTCTATCCATAATTCAAATTGAATTACATCCCTGCTTGCATTTTTTGGTGTTCTTGGCTTATGGTTGAGCTCTCTGAAATGGCTGTCTCCCTAATACTATCTCAATTGCTCCCTGTTAGCCCTCAATCTTGTCAAAATCCAAATTCCGGTTACCTCTTTTACTGAAGTCGTTGTTTCTTCTATATTCATGACTGGCCTTATAGTCATCTTCTCAAATCTTTTCTTCTGTTTTTTGATGGCTATTCCACATATAATAACACTAGAAGCCTGTATTGTTTCTTCCATCACACTAATTCTAGATTGAACGTTGCCTTGTTCTCCGTATCCTTGTGGATGGTCAAAGCAAGATAACAAAAATAGGATGTTTGAGGAGGATAAACTCTTACCCTTGATTTTCACTGTTTTCTTGTTTATACTTCTAATCTTAATCAAGTATTCTTTGCCACATTATTTTGTCTATATTCTAAAGTACATCTCTCTGTTCTTCTAGTTTTAACAACTGAAAATTATTTCATCTTTGGACAACATCAATCATGAGATATCTTCTTAAATATTTCCACTAAGTTCAATCATAAGCATTGCCAAAAAATGATATAGAAATTTGTTGTCATTGGAAACCGGTTTGACTTTCCTTTTGCTCTCATTAGTCACTGGTCCATCAGTCATGCTCTTTGATCACATGGATATAAATAGTTATGCCCTTTTCCTTTCCCAAGCCCGGCAAATTTTCATACTAACTAAAAATAATGTGAATCTATTGTATCTTTGTTCCACTGGTATGGGCTGTGGGTGTCAGGATCAGAACCCAGTATGAGGCACTGGAACAGAAGCAGCATTTGAGGAATCAACATATCGTTTTTATCTTCTTTTTTTTTTTTTTTTTTGTATCCCTTTTGTCTTTTATAACTGGTTTACCATATGGATGTCTTGCAAATTACCTTTGTGATCCTCCACTGGTGTAGTGGTGCTTAATAACCAACCTGAATAAGTTTGTCTTGGTGTTATGACCTGCCTAATTAGCTGACTGAGTTTTTTTTCAATATCACGGGTTTTATCTGTACAACCAGTTTTTATGTCCTCTGGCACTCTGGCAACAAATGTAAATAAAAGGACAAACTATGTTTTAATACTTCTGCTTAAAACCTGTTGTTTATATATTATGGCTTGCTTGAATGATGTCATAATTACTAATTGAATCATGTGCTAGTAGCTGGTGTTTTGAGTTAATGCTTGGCGGGACTTTCCTTCAGGAAAAGAATCAAAGGAAATCAGCTGTGGGCAGACTTTCAAGTCAAGCAACCACTAGAACAGGTCTCTTCTCCAATCTTCTTGCACTAGTACTTGTTGTGTCAACCTTTAGCAGCCTTAAAAATAGTCCAGATCTTAGTCAATTGCTCGTCTTGTTTCTTAAGGTGGTCAGGATATATGTCTGTGAAGGAAAAAGGAAACAAACTAGTAAACTTTAATAAGGGATTAATAGGGTGTTTGTTTTTTTAGCTTTTTGCTGAAAGTAATTTGATTTTAGACTTTAGATCATTTGTTTTTCTACTTTTTCATAACTTATTACAAACTTTTTGCTGAATAGAAAAAGTCAAAATATTTGATTTTTTCTAAATAGAAAAAATAATATGTTGAATTTTCTTTATCTTTTAATGCTTAATAGAAATAAAATATCACAAAAACAAACAGTCTAATACTTAACACTATTAAGCGTTAAAGTTCTATTTAGAATTAAGAAAAAAAACAAACACTACCTAAATTCAGATCGTCAAGTAAGTGGAATTTATTTGTGGAAGGTTTATCACTTTCAATTGAAAAAAAAAATCCACTCTAACTTAACGAGTTACATTTCTACCCCCTTGGGTGAATTCAAATTCATGGAGTTCTTTTGGATCTTTTCTTAAAACCATGTGTATGGAAAACCCTGTATATATTTCATGGAAGTGGTATATTGGCGCATTCTTTATGTATGGTCCTTTATGTGCATGTTTTTGGATTAGGTCAGGGTGCATTTAGGTTTTAGTTTGTTGTCATTATTTGATTTGATTATTTGGCTGGGTTGTAAGTGAGGCGAGGGTGTTGTTTTTTGTGTATCCCTCTTCTTTTTTGGCCTTAGGCGCCTTTTATACATCATGTATACTTTTGTGTGGCCTTCTTTAGGCACTCTTAATACAATTGCTTTTACCTATCAAAAAAAATATCGATGTGACCCTTTATTGCCAAACAAATCCCCATGCTTGCTAGGAGAGTGCCAATCAACGATGAAATTATAAATTGCCTTGGAGAATTTGTCTACAATAACCAGAATTTTAGGGAAGAACTCAAATACATGCTTGCTTTCTTTTCTTTTTTTAGTTGACATTTCTTCGAGGCAAATTTATCATTTCTTACCCTTTTCCTTTGGTAGCATTTGATGGCAGAAATTGTCTCACAGAACTTGAGTCATTGTTGAACATGATGGAAAATGGGAATTATTCTGCTCACCCAAATCATTATTGATCGTACTCCCAAGTACAAAATAGCTTCACTTTATGCTAATGACCATTTCCATAGGACATCCAAATTCCCTGATGGTCTATTCTTGCATCTGCAAACTGACATTTTGAATTGTATTTGCAGGAATGAAGCTTCTTACACCCATTACCTCAGATAGAAGCATTTCTTCTGTGGAGGACTGGAGCTTCCTTCCCCATAAAATGGCGCCCGGGAGACGATTTTGGGAACCTGTTTCACTTCATTTGAATGTAAGTGCTGGCACAGAGACTGTAATATGTGGTTACTGGGTAGGACCGGATATTGAAGATGGCTGGGGTTTTGTAAACGCTTTTGTAAATCAAATTCTTTGATTTCTGAAGGTTGTTGAACGGTTTTCCATGGCTTCTTTTCCTTTACCTTTCTGGATGGATCTCAAGCATGGGAAGATCAGCATTGAATCATAGGTCAGTAGACAAAGCAAACATACTTTTTTTTTTTTCTGTTTTCCATGAGCAAACTTGTCCCCTTGCTTGCCCCTAAAGATTCTTGGGAACCAAACATGTCTTGGAACCTACAAGGAGACATTTTCTGATGCCATGTGTTGATGAAATGCTTAGTGAACGGGTTTCCAATGCTAGAATCCTTACACTTTCCTTGCAGTTTCCCAGAAATATTTCCCAAATCAAATACCTAAGACAAAATCTTTGATGAGTGAAAGATCAGTCCATGCTTGACCTATAAAACTGTAAATAGAAAAACTTTATATAGTTACCCTAGGCACCTTTTGGTATCGGAAAACCGTTTTTGAAAATAGTTTTCAATTATTTTTGGGAATAAAATTTTATTTAAAAATTCAAATATGAAAAATGTTTTTCTCTATTTATTTTCTGTGAGGTTGTTCTACATTTCCATATAATATAAAAGATTTTGAAGTGTTTTATTTATTTATTTTTAATTATTGCTCGAAACACTCTAGAAACCAACTAAAAATACTTGAAATTTGTAAAACAAAAAAAACCTGTTTTTAGAACAAATTTTGAAAAAAAAAAAATGTTGTTGAAAACAGAAAAGTGTTTTCAAGAAGTTCAATAGCAGATTTGTTTGAGCTTCAAGTCTCTACAAAGCTTATTATCCTTAATTTTACCAAAAAAAAATCCTGAAAATTTGATGTGTGCACTAAAATTTAGTACATGTTTTATCAAATAAGTACCAAAATTTTTAATTATTACTGAAAATCATACTCAAAAAATTAAGTGGGCACTTTCAATTAGAACCCGTCATTGGGCCAGGCCCATCCAAGAATGAGGAGGCCAAGTCTGGGCTTAGCCTGATTACCTCCCGGCCAACCACTTTGGGCACAAAAGGAAAGCTGTGTGTGGGCGTTGGGCCGATTGTTCAGTCTAGCTCTCAACATGTGACTTTAAATTATTAAACCAAAATTTGCAGTCATTTTATTAATAATCCTCCTAAGTAATTAATAATAATAATGATAATAAAACTGATATAAGTGGCTTTAATAATACAATATAAACTTTATAATATATGATAATGCAGTTCAAAATATTACTACACCAATGTTAATTTTAGTTCATTAATTAAGGCTCGGATAATAAAAATTGTAGATCGAGAAAGGGGAAAAAAAAAAAAAAAGGAATCCCAGATGAAAATGAGATGTAATGAAATTTATTTCAACTGCTATGTTTCTAAATTATTCACAATTTATATATCAAAAAAAAAAAAAAAAAAAAACCACAAACCAAACAAACAAACAAACAATTGGGGGTGCATGGTAGAAACATAAAATTGAACTCAAACCAATATTTTATTTCTCTCTGTGTTTTATTTTTTTTCCCTTTTACCTTATCATTTTCTTGTCCTTTTTATTTTCCCTGAAACTTTCCATGACAACCTTCCATAATCTATGTGATGGCCTCCTAATTCACCTGGTTTTAGAGATTCTACATTGCTTGTTCCTTTTTGTATTACTTAAAAAAGCTCCATGAAAGTAGAATGCTTCATCTTCAATAATAGTTGCAAGCATTATTTTGGTGTCTACTTTTGAAAGAAGTTCAACAGCATCAAATCTATTAAGATATCTGCCCTACTTGGTTTATTGCTACTTAAGCTGTAAATAAGCACAAAAAAAACTACAATCTAGTATTATTTTTAGTCTTTGATATGCATGTAATTTATCTTAGTATTAACCACACTTCAATGATAATTTTAGGCCCCATCTAGACCGCAAAAGTTATCATAAAGTGTATGGAAATAATTTTTTCCCCGATTTATCCTTGTCCTCCTCTAATTTTATCTAAGTTTTTAATTATTTCTCTCATTTTTTTTCATGATAAATTAGTAAGAGAATTTTTTCTTTTTTTCTTTTCTTTCCTTTGTATATTTTATCCTCATGTCCTTTAAAGCTAAATGCTATGTTTTGCTTCTCACCTGCAAACTAAGAAGCTTAAAACTATACCACTATTTGACAAGATCAAACATGAAAAAGAATCTGATTCCCTATGCAGAAACTTTCATTTCTGGTCTTCTCCCAACAACCAGTATTTGAAGAAAAACAAAGAGGTATACCCAAATGAAAATGGTTGTTGTAGTTGGTGATAGGTTTATATTTATTATAGACGAAGGATGAGCGGATGTTCTTTCAATGCAGTTCAGAAGTATTTGGCTTGGAACTTTACAGCATCAATATGTTATGTTAAATCTGTGGTGATGATGGAATTTTCTATGAAATTCATGAGAGTTCAATTCTTAAGTGGATTGTTTGGTGATGAAGACATGCATGCTTGTGAACTTTTTACTTAAGAAAGTTATGTCATTTTCCGGTACCTAGTCCTTGAAATTTGCAGTGACATGCCCATGTTATATTTGCTTGATCCCATGTATGATCAACATACAAGTTGTCATGAATACATGCTATGGTGCTTTGATATGTATTGACATATTTCAATGAAACATGCATGCATTAGGGTTCCAGGGATAAAAAAATTATATAGATTAATTTTCAATTTTGGACATGATTCCCAGGGAGGATTGCGAAAAAGTTGTACCTGTGTTACATTGAGCTGCTGCAGCTCACATGGAGAACTCATGGGCATTTTTCTCTCTGTCAGTGGAATTGGGTGCATCAAATGCCGTGCGACACCAGTTCGCTGTTAATCGATATAGATCGATAGTTGTAGAAGCGTCACGTGCCAACAAACCATGAGGTCCAAACAAAGTATGAAGATCGTGATTCCATGGCCTGAATCAATGGAGCTGATAGAGGTACCTTTGACAACCCATTCTTTCATGAAAACCACTGCATAATATTCCTTTAGCATAGTTGGTCCAAAAGTTAATTTCTAGATTTTCAGCTTTTGTCGCTCTCTCTCTAACACCAAGATGTAGTCTTATAGATTTTGTCTTTAATATAAACTCCACCCTAGCAACTCTCATTAAGAAAAGAATGAATGATATTTGAGAAGTGGTCCCCCCATGAATTTACAGTAGTAGAAACCCTAAATCTCTGACAGAACTGAACATTTCACTTTATAATTATCAGAATTTTAGCCATCATCCTTTATGGGAAGATTGCCCAATCCATTTACATATAGTATAATATAGGCATGCCTTAGGTTTCAAAAGATTTTTCTCAAGAAATCATGTCGTGGAAAGCCCTAGATAATGGTCCTGGATTCGGGGTTAAGAAAACCCTAACCCTAGTACAGTTGAAACTTTTGGTACTACCTTTCACTAACTTATGTCTAAAGGTGATCAACATTAATGTGGGCCTCACAAGAGACAGCATGGGCTAGCTACTTTGTTCCATCTGAACTTCTCCTTCCTGAATGGCTATTGGGATGGAAAACCCAGAAAATCTTGTATGCCTGTGAGAGAAAGGGAGTGATCAGGCTGTTGGAATTTGGAAGTTCTCAGGAAGAATAGTCATCACCCTTATTTTTATTTGGCAGATAAGTAAGTAGACCTTTATACGAAATTTCATTTTGATTAGTTATATATCTAATGTAAAAGTGATTCAATTGATTTGTCTTCATGTAGGCACAAGGATATGTTGACTAGATTAATTTAGCTTAGCATAAGCTAATTCAATCTTCAAGAGGTAATTCAAACAAAAAGAAAAAAGCCCTACAGAACTAACGAGCATACTTGCGTAAATGAATTGACAAAGATTAATTTAGCTCTAGCATATGCTAATTCGATCTTCAAAAGGTAATTCAAAAAGAAGCCTTAGAGAACCAATGAGCATACTTAAACAAATTCGTTGGATGTATAGTAGCCATTCGAAAACACTACTTTTTTTTTGGACGAGAATAGATCTGTAGTTGGTGATTCGAGTTTATCTGTGAGTACTGGCAAAAATTCTAGGTTTATTCATTAAGGGTTAGGAAACTAATCTCAAGAGCTAATGGGCATCAGTTTCTGTTGGACTCAATTTGATAAGCCAAAAGTGGGACTAGCTGAACTAAATAGTTTCTTCCTTATTTTAGGGATTGTTTAGCAAAATAGTACCCAAGAAAAAAATGGAAGAACTAGTGTTTAGTCAAATGGAAGTGTTTAAAAAATAAACCCATTAATCTCGCATCCAGTAACTCAGACAATTTTCTTTACGGTTTGAAGCTTTATTTCTTAAGCAAAAAGGGATCAACCTTACATAGGCTTGAACTATGATGATCTATATCCCATTGAAGAAAATTAAGGAAAGTCCCATAAAAATCAAGATTTATATATCATGATTGAGTTGAATACCATATGATATATATAACCAAAATTACATATCAAAATACAAAAAGTGGTTAATCTTGCACAAATCTTTCTTCCCCCTTTTTCACCCAAAGAAGAAGAAAAAAGGATAGTAAGAAAGAAATGTGAAAAGCCCTAGTTGAGGAGAAAGGTGCAAAATACCTCAAACTTTAGATCCTACTGACTTCGTTGGAGGAAATCCAGAGATATATTCAAACCTTTTACAATTGATTCAACCATATGGGCAATAAACTCGAGCTTCCTAGCTCCTATGATGTTGTTCATCACCATTATTATCCTCATTATCTTCATAATAGATATTGCTTAAGATGGCTTTGTAAGAGAGCTATTACCCTTCTCGATAACTCTGCACTCTAATGGAGGAATTACAGTTTGCTTCCCAGCTTGGATACATTTACAGTTTGTTGCTTCATCTTTGTCTTCACTGCCACCAACTTTGTTTTGGTTGGCTCTCTCTCTTTCAAACTCCCTATATTTATGTAAGTACCTTAATATAGCCTCAGCATAGTCATCAAATCCTAGTGCACTCAGAGCCCAACAAATGTCATCTCCGTTCACCGTCTTGCGGTTCTCTTTGTGACACTTGTCAGATGCTTCACCAGTAACAAAACTTATGAACTCAGATGCACACTCTTGCATTGTTTCTTTGCCTTCTTTGGAGATCTTGGCTCTTGGTGGCAGGATTTGCTTCATGATCCGGCCCACGTTGGCAATAGGCAGCAAATGATCCTGCTCATCAACCATCTTTAGAATCAGATTTGCTAGATTGATTGTCTAAACCAAAGACACATTGCAAGCTCTTTAATCTTAATCGCGGACTTGATTCTATATAGATTTTATCTATGTATATATGCATGTACATATGTATGTGCACAGTGCGAATTCGCATGTCATGGCACCAATAGGATCCGTAACAAATACTAGTGGGTCACTTTGCTCGAGGTATATGCCATGGCGATTACAGGTCGAATCATTAGTATAAATGCTAGCGATATTCTTGATGGTATATCATATAAGTTTCATTCAGTACATATAGCTAGCTTGGAAGAAACCATGGATCTTTGATGGGCAATTTGAATGATTTTAATTTGCAAGTTAATTGAAATGAATTGGTGATCAAGGAAAAATAGGAAAAAGGGCAAATTAAACCTTAAAGTTTCATGATAGTTAACCTGAAATTAATAAAAATAACATGAATTTTTTCATACTAGTACTGCACAAATAATGTCACTAGGGCTAAATCTAGCAAAGCTTAAGGGTGACTCAATCCAGTAAAACCAATCAGAACCACCCAAGTCAATGCTGAGCAAGCTAGGGCCCTCTACTTTCTACTTAAGAATTGGGAAGAAATGATCTTCAAAAATAAGATAATTAAAGACTAAAAAGGTTCAGTATTCCACTATTCAGTACAAATGGTCCCCCCCACCCATTTGATCTGCAACCTTTAATGCTCCCAATACATCTAGATTTGGTTTCAAAATAGTAGGTGAATGGCCTACATATGTGCACGAATGCGTGTTTTGGATGGATTTCCAACCAAATAGTACACCTAAAAATACATTATTAGAAACCCTAGTGTTTGTCACTCTATCTGGTGGCAAAAGCATTTCAGTTTTGAATTCAAGTTTGTTAGGTATGGTTTTAGTCAAGGTCTGGAAGATGTTAATAAAACCCAATAGGTACACACTCAAATCGGTAACCAGTAAGGTACCAGCACATGCTAATCTGGATTTTTAGTGCGCTGATTAATCTAGTGTTCAACAACTTCGAATGTATAATAGTTCCATTGGTTTTTTCCGTAAGCTGATTCGCCTTATGGTCGGTCAAATTGTTTTATAGCAAGCCATCATTCTAAGTATAGGTGCACTTTCTTTCCATAAAATGATTTTTCATGCAAGTGAACCATGAGCAGATTCTTGTAGCCACTTACTAAAGGATCACCATCTAAGAACCGAAATGAGAATGAGGTCAGTTGAATAACTATTCCAAGTAGGAGTACCTATATAGTATCAAATTTAAGACCTGTAAGCGTGATGATTAATCAATTCGAAATTCGTCAAAAACCTACTCCAAGAATTTAGTTCTTGAGCTTCAAAAAAAATCTAGTCTAGATGATTAAGAACCATCCAGTTAGGCTTATTTTAACATATGCTAAATGAGAATGAGGTCAGTTGAATAACTATTCCAAGTAGGAGTACCTATATAGTATCAAATTTAAGACCTGTAAGCGTGATGATTAATCAATTCGAAATTCGTCAAAAACCTACTCCAAGAATTTAGTTCTTGAGCTTCAAAAAAAATCTAGTCTAGATGATTAAGAACCATCCAGTTAGGCTTATTTTAACATATGCTATTGCTAGCCACTTCATGCATTATCAATTAAGAGAAAATTTCTTGCTCCCTAGTGTACTAAATATGACCAAAACACAGTCAGATGCAGTATGATGTAGCTACATCCACTGTTCCTTCCTAATCAAATGCTTATTCAATCACATGATCACCCACTGTTTGTTTTACATGGCTTAACCTTCTTTAACATTTACTTGAAGTTACTGATATATGTGTATGTGTGTGTGATCAATTTCTCTTTTCCCATTTGAAAATGGCCTATATAGGATCTAGCTAGTCCAAGATTTATTAATCTTCTCCTCTTTGCTCTCCATATATCATCATCTCTCAGCCAATAATGGTAGTCACATACATGACACTTGGTATATTTTCGATCAGTCCTCATCAGTTTACATGGATAGAAATTAAATCTTAATCAAAAGATTAGAATTTGAAAGAAAGATTCCCTGTATGGTATACATAACAAGTTTTAGCCTTCTGTACATAATTTATGATGGTGTTAAACTCCACTGAAGAATCCAAGAATATATGAAACAACATGAATTAATACGATGTAAACCTTCTTATGAATAAGACTTCTAGATATCGGTATGTTTACCTTATATTATGACTGTCATCGTCTTTTTGAATGGTTTCATCCCAGTTCTGACTGACACAGTTGCAGATCATTCGCTGTTATGCATGAGAAAACATTCTTATGGATACTATAAACTTTTTCTAGGGTTTGTTATTTATTAGCATATAAGATAGGCTTGTGCTTGTACCTGATAATCATTAAACTACTACAATTAGATATATAATATAAAGCTTATCTTGTTGGACCCCATCTAGGATTTGGAACTTTATTACCCATTATAGATGGTTGCATTAAACAAATGGGTATGGGCACTGCATCCATAAAAGGATCATGAAAAACCCTAGAAACTTCGAAAGTCTTTTGAGGCCCATAGGAAAAATATTGAGATTTTCCTCTTATTTTATGAGACCATCAACAAGCTTTGTTCAAGATTCCATGGCATCTGATTTGATCCAGTTTCACTTTGAATCAAGTGCTGGCTTCAAAGGAAAGGAAAGAGTGTTTCCTTTATGCTTAGGGTTCATCCTTTTCTTTTGGTGGTGGTTGTTAGTCCATGTGGAGGGTTTAAGCTTGCTTGCTTTAGAACAAATTCACAATACACTTGTCTTTGTCTACTTGCAGTATTTAACTAAGAAAATGATATTGAATTGGTTCTTTATCATTTGTTTCTAAATTATTTCTCAAACTAGGGTTGTAAATAGACTGGTTATTCTAGGCTTGGGTTGGGCTTAGATGCATGCTGGGTCAAGATTTGATGTGGGTGGGCCTCACTTTGGCCTAAGACCAAGCATAGGGAGTTTTGGCCTATGGCCAAGTTTAGTCTTTTTCTCTTAAGAATATAATGGCATTGTTTAACCATCAATTTTCCTAAAAGCTCACACACGTGTGAACTTATAGCTGCATGTGAAGAGATAGATAGAATTTGAGATTTTAGAGTCATATCTAATAAAACAAACAAAATTTTGGATTCATATTCAACAAATAAATAGGGGAAATGCAAATTGTGGATAAACCAAACTCTAATACCATATTGAATTACCAATTTTTCTAAAGCTTAAACTTACGGGATTTGGGCCTAATTCCAAGTTTAAGAGATAAAAAAAAATTATATGTATAAAAGTCATTATCAACTAAAAAAGTAGAAAGAGGTTAATTATGCATAAATAAGAGACTCGGGACTTGTGAACCATAAAGAGTCCAAAAAATGTTGAAATGAGTGAATCATGGGTGTGAAATATTAGCAACGGATCTTATGAATTAACAAACATGTCTTGTGATTTTTTTTTATATTAAATTTATGATTATTTTTTTGTTTATTTTTATTGTATTTTATGGTGAAGGTACTCCTTTCTTATCCTTTTAACTCGAGAAAAAGAGCGTTGAATTTCTCTTTATTTCAATGGATCATGAAAACCCTAGAAAAAGGAAGGTGGCAACTCCAATTGTAAAATTTTTTAGAAAAATTTTAGGAGGTCAAATGTTGAAAATAAACTCGACCATTTTGGTTAAATGTGATGCAACTAATTCACAATTTTGAAATCATCAATCACTAGTGTGACCTTGTAACCCTAATGAAAATTTCCCAAGGGTTCAATATGGAACCCAAAGAAGTGAATTTTTTTTCACATCTTCTACCCTCATATTAGATAAATCGGAACACGGAAACAATTCATTTCATAATGCTAAGGATCAATTTGGAAACTGTTTTGTAAAACAATTTTGTAACTTAAAAAAAAAAAAAAAAATTGTTTAGCAAATTTTTTACAAATATTTTTTTTTTTTTTAAAAAAAGTTTTGAAAACAAGTTGCTTTTTAATGCAAATTTGAAGAGCTATTCTTAACACTGTTCTTGAAAACATTATTAAAAAAAAAAAAAAGATGCTAATTCTTTGTGATTTGGAGTTCATGAAAGTGGGGATCTTATGTTTGTAATGGGCATGATTAGAAGCATGGCAAGGATGAGGTGGTATGGGCCAGTCAACAGACCCAATAAACATGGAAAGCCCATGAATCTGGTTTTCTTTTCTGGGTGAGCTCGAATACGTGGGCTTGTCTGTTGACGTGATGGGCTTTGACTTGTTGGCTATGGATGTGGTCAATTATGGGCCCTGGACCATGGGTTGAAAGCGCTTTGGAGGTCATTAGATCAATCACATAAGATAAGAAGAGCCATAGTTACAGGCTTACAGCCAGCCAGCATGCAGAAATGCAAAAAGTTAAGGTCACAACAAAGAACAGAAGGGATATGGTTTTCAGTCCTCTCAGACTTGTCTGCAATCCTATATAGGATAATCTGCAGAAGGGAAAGATTTCGGGTTTTCGGCACAAAGGGTTGGTTCCTGTTTGCAGCACACGTTTCTGCAATCTGGAAATTACCAGTTTCCCAGAAACAAGATGGAATCAGACCATTCTTTCCCACATGATGAAGCTCCTTTCTCAGGCGAAAGCCGCAAATGACCTAGACTCTCTTTACATTCTAGGGCAGTTCAAGGAGATAGATCAATGAAAATAAGTATCACATGGTAGTATTAGGACTGAACCCGCAACTAATGGCAGCAATGCAGCATGCCTGAGGTTACTAGTGAAGAAGATGAGGAATCCTAGAATTATATGAGGCGAAAAGACAACCAGAAAGAACAGAAAAGATGATTAGAACACAACATATCTGCAGGAAAATTCTGTATATAAACACTTGAGATAACATTTGAGAGTACAAGTCACAAGAAAATATGTTGGAGTTCATAGCTTAAGATCATTAAAAACAAGGAAAAGGCAATTAACACTGTATGATCATAGGGATCTTGGAGGTTTCTCCAGCAATGCAGAAAGAAAAACGTCATCTCCTGATTTGGGAGAAATAGACCACTTGTGTTTTTTGTACCTGAACTGCAGAAACATGTACATGTAGTCATCCAGAGCCTTCCTGTCACAAAAGAACCGGTCGATCCATAGCAACCCTCCAGGCCTTAAGATCCGATCCCAGTCGAATAAGATGAAGTCCATCAGCTGCAGGTCCAGCCAGCCATCCATGAACCCACTTGTATGAATCAAGTCCATGGTGTTATCAAAGAAGGGGAGCCGTTGATTCAGTGTCACATACAGAGGAATCAGGCCCCTAAGTGCGATTGTCTCACTGAAAGGAGCCCCAAGATTGAGAGCAGTTGAGATGATAGTAACATTCTGTTCCCTCATCCTTGCTGCAAAAGTCCCAGTACCAATACCAAAGTCCAGGCCTATCCTGATCTCGCCCGGCTTGATTCCCAGAACATCCCTTATCAAGAAATCTACAGGCAGTGAGCTGTTGGTCACCCATTTAAGCTTTTCATTCTCCATCTCAAAACACCCAGCACACTTTGAATACCCCCTCTTCGGATTCTTGCTCGATAAGCATTCAAAGTTCCTGCACTGATAGTTACTCCACCTTACATTTCTACCATCTGGTATTCTCCAGAGAGACTCATTGATTGGATACGGCCTGAAATAGAGCTTCGATGCCCTTGTCAGGCACCGCCTTCTGGGCAATGGATCACAGCCGTTGATCATGAGCTTCTGGGCTTGATTCCAATCATCTTTACAATACGA
This sequence comes from Vitis riparia, assembly GCF_004353265.1. Taxonomy (NCBI): domain Eukaryota; kingdom Viridiplantae; phylum Streptophyta; class Magnoliopsida; order Vitales; family Vitaceae; genus Vitis; species Vitis riparia. Next base: position 20,568 of record NW_023269777.1, on the reverse strand, counting down.
CCCAATATCATAGTCCATGTACTCTTCCAATTCCTTCTTCATTAGCACACAAGCATGTCCTATAGTGTTGTATACCTTCCCTGTTCCATAAATATTGATCCTCCCAAGCCTGTTCTCCTTTGGGGTTATATATTTCCGAATCTCTTCCACTACAAAGGAATTGATCAAGGGCTCCTCCTTAATCGTCGCATTCCCAATCCCTTCAGCCCTGGGAAACCGAATCTGTCTGAGAGAAATGTGAGCACTGTAAAGGGGCTGAATCACCTCCTCCTCCAAGAACTTTTTATATTCAGTTTTTGAAATGTTGGCAGCCATAGACTCCTTGTTCTTCTCCATCTGTTGTACTGTCGATTCAAGCTTGTTCTGTAAACTTTCCATCTGGGCTAGTACTTCCTCAACCCGTGCGGACAACGCCTTGATATCAAAGCCCTCATAATCTTCCTTGAAGCCATAGAAATGGCGACAAATATCTTCATTGTGCAGGAAAAACCCGGCGGAGTAGAACCTGAAGAGACTAGATATGCTTACAATTATAACAAGGCCTCCCAATATAATTTGAAGCGTGCCCATTACCCTTAGCAGTCTACATTTTGGAAAGCACAAGTTCACCATCCTTAACTGGGAAATCTTTGAATTTTCTTTCCACCAATTTTCGGTTCTTTCTCTTCTTCCCCAGATGTTTTCAGCCTGATTTACATTCAATGATTAGGGATTCAAATGAGCTGAATTCTGAAACTTGGGAAGAAATGGATATGCAGTTATGCTGCTTTTGGTTGCTGAGAAAATGCAGGAAAAGCAAAGGAAAAGGAATTCAGTTTTGAATGGTAGATTCAACTATGAGGTTGGTTGAGGTATTCATTGTCTGGAAAAATAACATTAGTGGCAAGATTCAGAGTTTTTACTACCTTTTCTTTTCTTATTCTTGGCAGCCAAACAGAGGGTTAATTTGATGCAAGTGGAGAAAAATAGAGAAGCCAAAGCAAAGTCCAGAGCAATTTTTCCAGAAACCAAGACAGTATAAGACATAAGATTGTAACATCATACTTTCTTTTCACTTTCTTCTGGTTTCTCAGCAACCAAACAGAGTATTAATGTAAAAACTAAACCCAATTTTAAACAAATTCAATAGGACAGAACAGAAATAAAGCTTCTTGATCTTAATTAAAATTCATGTTCAAATAAGAAACTGAAAGAAAGATATGACAAAATGATCAAGAAGCAGAATCACTCACTTGGGCCTACTTGGATTTGAAGCTCTGATGAAAATTCCTCTTTCTTTCTGATAGAAAATTCTCAAGAACTTTCCCTCACTGAGACATCCGTCGAAGTTCCTCTCTCAAAACTCCACAAAGAGTTCCATTTTTCTCTCTATAAATTTATTATGAAGAAACAACTTTCTCTCACTAAAAACTTCAGAAAGACTCCAAGATTTTTCTCTCTCTAAAAGCAAATAAATAAATAAAACTCTCTTCCTGAAAACCCACCATTCCCCGTCTCTAAACCATTTAAAAAAGACGACTTTCTCTCACTAAAACTTCACCTGATTCTCACATATTTCTCTCACTAAGACTCTGCACAAACCCACAAAGCTTCTCTCCAAAAACATAAAAAAATTAAACCATCCCACACTGCATCTTCACAGGCCCACAAAATCTCTCTCTAAAAACATCAAAACTGAACTTTCTCTCACTAAAACCTCACAAACCCGGAAAATTCGCCCTCCGAACCAATCAAAAACTCAACTTTCTCCCGCTAAAACTTCAGAAACACTCAAAAGGTCCTCTGCCCCACTCAAAACTTCACAAAATTACTCACGCAGAGGCAACTTTTGAGCTGGGAAACCGTGGAGTTTAATCTTTTGGAGTTAATTTAACCATTTCATATTAATTAATTTGGATTAATTTAACAGAGAAGCTCGAATCTCGTGAAGAGCCCATAGAGAAGATCCAAAAACGCAGCGTTTTGGGAGTTGACTGCGAGTGTGTAGTGGTGGTGGGTTAGGTTTTCGATGACGAAGAGTCAGCTCGAATTGCGGCGAAGATTGGCCGTTTTCAACCGTTAAAGATGTGGTTTTTGATAAATTGAATTTTGACGGTTGGATAGAGTCTTTGGGGGAAGATGTGGATTGAATAGCCACCGTCGATTGAGTCTTGTGGAAAATTGGCGGCAATGCAGGCCATTGGTTTTTAATTCTGTAGGGCTGGAGTTAGGTACATCGTTAGTTACTAAGTTAGGTGGGTTCCTCTTCAAAGGTTAGCCCTCAAACGCAGCCTTTTGAATTACCAATATTTTTCCTTTTTTTTTTTTTTTTTTTTTTCTTTTTTAATTTTTAATTTTTTTGCCTTTAGGTAATATATGACTATAATTTTATAATGGATTCATATTCAAAAAAAAATAAATAAATAAATTTTGATTTGTTTTATATTACTAGGTTTGTTCCACCTGCAAGTGTGGACTAGATAGGTAATAAAATTGATATTATATATATTTTTAATTATTTAATAAAATTATAAAAAAAAAAAAAAACAAAATTTCAAAACTTTAGGTAATTTTAGAAAAATTTGTGTTTTAAAAAATATTTCAACGACATGATAACTCTATGCATATATTTCTTTTATAATAAAATAAATAAATATCAAATTATAATTAATTATTATTTTTATTTAATAAACAAGCATACATTAAGAGGTCAAATAAGTTAGGCCGTATTTGATAACTATTTTAGAGAATAGTTTTCTATTTTTCAAAATAAAAAATAAAAAATACGTTTGACAACGAAAAAATGTTTGTGTTGTTTGTTTTTAAAAACAGAAATAAAGTATTTTTATAAAATATATTTTAGTTGCTTTATATTGTTTTCTTTTGTTTATTCAAGAATTGTTTTAGAAAATAATTATAAAAGTAAGTAGAATGATTAAAAATAAAGTACCAGATAAAAAAATTATTTTTAAAAATATTAAAATATTTTAGGTTTTTAAATAAATTTTTGTTTTATAAAATATTAAAGAACATTTTTCAAAAACTATTTTTCATAATTTTTTTGGAAAACAATGGCCAAATAGGACCTTAATTTTTCATGTCATTTTGAAAATTTAAGGAGAAAGTTAAAAAATAAAAAAGAGAAAATAAAAATATAATTTTGACTTAGTATAATTTTTTTAACCTACTTCTCCAAATTTATTTCTCTCTTTTTCTCTTTTATATAAAAATAAAATAATTTAAAAATATATAAATTTTTATAATTTTTCATTAAGATTTTACATTTCTTCGTATTTTTATTAGAAAATCAATACAAATATGTAAGTTAATAATGGGCTCTCACATGGTCCATGCCTATTGGGTTGATGGACTCTCACATGGCCCATGTCTATTTGGTCTAGTTGGGTATTGCCCATCACTTAGAACTTCAATTAATGGGGTAGTCTAATTATTATTCTTCTACTTTCCATTTTTTTCTAACCTTAGTATATATATATATATATATATATATATATATATATATATATATATGTATAGACTATTTTTCCAAATACATTTACAAATATTTCTTTTTTTTATTTGTAAAAAAATTAAGAATTTAAAATACGTAAAGTTAATTTTGAAAGAAATTAAAAAGGAAAACATTTCCAAATAATAAAAATAATTTGGAAAATAATTTAATTTAAGAATTTTAAAAATAAATGTTTGTAAATTCTTCTTATCATAAAAAGCAAAAAGAAAAAGAAAAAAAGAAGAAGATCTTTTCAAATCTCCGTGAGCTTCTTTAAGTTCCTTAAATACTTTTTTTTTGTTCTTTTAATAAATATGATATCTTTCCAAATCTTTCTAACATTCTTAACTTTTCATAAATTATTCCACATCCATTAACTTTTCTTTAATATATGTGTATTGAGGAAGTTTTCTAACGAACTCATGCACCTAAACTTTATTTCTTGAGTTCGTAAGAGAGATTTGCATCTTCTTGGTGTGTTGAGGTGTTCACTAAGTGTATATGTAGTGTTGCATTGTAGACGTAAAATTGGTATGAGTACTAGGGCAAACTTAAAATAGTATTCATTAGGTAAACTTATGTGCTTTTTTTTCGATAGTGGATTTATGTTTTACGGTTTCTAGATCCCGTGGTTTTTACGTCGACAAAATCTCTGGTAGACTTGATGGATGGTTTTCCTTGTAAATAGTCATGTCCTTGTACAATTAAATTCTCAACTTCATCTCTAATATTTTAAAAGAAGTTTTTTTTTTTTTTTTTTTATAAAAAAAAAAAAAATTGTACTAAAATGACAAAATTTCTCTTAAAAAAATGAGAGATGATGTAGAGTGATTTAATCATACAAGAATACATCAATTTACGTGGAAAATTACTAACAAAGTCTATTGGAGACTTTGTGGATGTAAAAATTATAGGGTTTAGAAATTACAGAACACAAATTTGCTATTAAAAAAAAAGTATATAGATTTACTTGATATATGATATCTTTGAGTCTTACTCCTCAATTCATATACTAATCTTGAGGAGATGAAAATCTCCCTAATTGTCATAACGATCTATTTCAAGGGTATTATTGCGTAAGTATTCATAAAATCACGTGTAGTTTAGACAAGTGACACCGAGGGTAAACTCCATTCAAGAGTATTTGAAGTTTATGTAATCTTAAAATTATCAAATGAGGAGATTGTCTCCACATTAGGCTATTTAGAGATTACAATTAAATAATTTGGAAAGAATTTTGAATTAAGAATTTAAAAATAAAAGTAATATTAATTTAATTTTTAGGGTTTGGAATTGGCACCTCTCCAGCTCATCTGACTATATGGGACAACGACACGTGTCTTAACAAAAAGAATGAAACATAAAAATGAATTTTGAACTTTGAATTTTTTTTTTCTATTATCTTAAAAAGAATAAAAACAAAGCTTTGCCTTAATTATAGTTCCTGAAATTTTGAGCAAGAAATACGAGGGAGAGGAAATAAAGAAAAAAATAAAATAAAAAAGTATAAAAAATAAAAATAAATTAAAGTTAATAAATGATTTTATATATTTTTCAAATTCTTTTGACTTATCTTTCCATATTATCTATAAAGATTAAATAATTTATAAATAATTCTAATTATATTTATTTTTTTGGTATCAATATAAGAAAATAATTTTTTTATTTATTTTCCTTTTTTTTTAATATTTTCCATAAATCAAACATAATATTAAATATATAATATATATATATATATATATATAATATATATATATATATAATATATATATATATATATATATATATATATATTTCTTCAACTATCTATTTAATCTTACAATTTTTTTTTTTTTATTCGAGTTAAGATTTCTCGAAAGGTTAAATTATTGGGTAGTGAGTCAAAAGTCAACGATACATCTAAACTTCATTTAGACTATTAAACTTGATTTTTTTTATTATTCAAAAATAATAAAACAAAGTTTTGGAGAATATTGATAACATTTTCTAGATGAGCTTTCATCTTTAAAATAGTTTTGACTTATTTTCAAGAAAAATAGATCTTATTTGATAACTTTTTTAAAAAATAGATCTAAAAAACAATTTTGATAGCAGTGTTTGAAAATTATTTTTCAATGCTTTGTAAAACAATGTCTATTTAGAGGAATTTGAAATGTTTTTAACTTGTTTTTTATTACATTTAAATATACTTCAAAATCTAATATTTTATTTTTAATTATTATACGTATTTGTATAATTATTCTTTAAAATAACTCCTAGAAAATAAGTGAAAATAATTAAAAATAGAATATGCCTTCAAATGTGATAGCCATAAGATTTTAAAGAGATATTTGCATATCTATTTATGATTTTTCGTATATAGTAGAGAAGTATGACATACTCGATCTTAGACAACATATGTTTTTCTTTACATTTTAGTCTTGTCTTTACACTTTAGCACGGTGTTCATTGATTTCTTTTAATAAATTTGAAGGATAAAATATTGAATTTTGAATGTAAAGAGGCGAAACATAGAACTTGTGAAAGATTAAAATGATAAAATGTATTTAACTCAAAATTATTTTTTTTTTTTTAGTATTTTCAACTTTTTTTATATTAGAATATTGCATGAAAAACCTATTTTCAAAATACTCTCAAAGAATAATTGTTAATAAAAAAAATTATCAAATTTATTTCTAACTTAAAAAACTATTTTCCATGCTAAAGAACATAAAACATTTTTCAAACACAATTATCAAATAGTTTTTTTTTTTTTTTTTTTTGATTTTACTATCTATTTAATCTTACTTTATTTTTATTTTTATTTTTAAATTATCAATCTTTCTAAAAATTTACACCATCATGAAGTGGGCAATATTAAGCTCAATTTTGGAATTTACCCTTAACCCCCATGATTTTTATTTTTTATTTTTTCTGTCTATATAGTAGAGGATTGTAAAAAAGAATTAAAAAAAAAAAAAGAAGAAGTAACATAATAATGGGTTTGGAAAGGCTTGGAACTAGTCCTAGCCCCCAAGCAGTCAAACTCTATTCAAAGAACCAATAATATGGTTAAGACCATGTGGTCTCTATCATCTAGCCATTAATGCAAATGTAGTAAACAAACTAAATATGATGAGTAGAGACTATTTCCCCTAACAATTGTACTTACCTTTTTCTATTTGTATTGAGGCCCCACATTATTGTAATTTTAGGTATAAAAACTATATGCTATCTTTATATTTTAATTTAATTGACAGTGGTTTGGACCGTCCTAATGCACCATTTTACATGCCCATCATGGCATTCATGACTTTATGCCTCTTTTTCTATGTGACTTTCAAACATCCATTTCAACCTTTCAAAGGGATTTTCCTATTTTCCCCATTTTTATTTGTAATATTTTTGTTTTTATAGTATGGTTGGTAATAAATCTCATCATCTTCGTATCACACGAAAAAATAAAATAAATTATATATATATATATTCAAAAATCAGTTGATTTTAGTTAGAGCGAATATAACAGTGTTTTTACTCATAAATATTTTTAGTGAAAATATTTTCTTTAAAAATATTTTTAGGAAAATCACTTTTCAAGCATTTTTTCACATGACATTATAAGCAATGTTTCAAAATTTTAAAAATGTTTTTCTTAACATCTGATTTTCTTTTCAAAAAACACTTTTCGAATGGACTCTAAGAGCCTGTTTGGTAGTGATTTTATGAAGTGCTTTTAATATTTCTAATATTTAAAATTTTTTATCATTCAAATGTTAGAAAAATTAGAAACGCTTTTTAAAATTATAAGTGTATTTAGTAGTGATTTTAGGAAGTGTTTATAGTCTTTTTATCATTTAAAGATTTTTATCTTTTAAGTATTATAATGGTTAGAAATACTTTTTAGAATCAATGTTAAACACACTTTAAAAGTGAGTTTGATACTGATTCTGGAAAATATTTCTCGTTTTTTTAACCGTTTTTATTTTTTAAATATTAGAAAGACTAAAAACACTTTTTAGAATTATTATCAAGTGTACTCTAAATCAACTCTTTTATGACATTCAAATATTATCATTTGGATAATCCATTCTTAGATTTTAGAGCAACTTCGTTACAACCCAATAATACATCTCTTGGGATGACGGTTTGAGCGCATGATTTTTTTATCTTGTACTAATTCTTGGTTCAGGATTTTGACAATTTCATTTAAAAAATAATTGATATTCAATGAGGATAGGTAAAATCTTTTATGATATTCGATTTACATCTTTTAGGTTATTCATTATCGGAATTAAGAGTAACATTATTATATCCCAATACTTAGGTTAAAATTATTATTAAATAAAGTTTAATACATCACTTAGAGGGGTTAATTTTAATTAAATCGATATTTATTTGAAATTTTGATTACAACTCATTAAAATATAATTATAATAAAAATATTAAATAAAAATATTATTTAATATTTTTTATGTCATAATAATTATTAATTATAAAAAATTAATTAATAAAAAATTTAATTAATATGAGGGGAGCAAAATCCTAATCATCATGGAACCCACGAAAAAAACCTTTAATAAAAGCCTCTCGCTCATGTGGTCACTTTCTCTCACTAAAAAGCTCGTATAGACAAGCAATTTTCTCTCCTTAGCCCTCTCTCTATACGCAAGGGAAAGACTTTGGCTTTCTCATTCGTCTTGGCCTCTTCCCCCTCTCTCTCCCTCTCTCTCTAAGCCCCCACGAATTCAAGTTTGTTCAAGAAGGCTTGGCTCTCCTGAACTAGGTAACCACTGTCTCTCTCTCTCTTATTCTCTCTAAGTGTATGTCTTTGTTGCTTGTCTTTTTCTTCTTTTTTCGATGTGTTTTCATCAAAAAAGTGGATAATAGAGGTGAATCACCGCATAACAATGAAGACCCATTTGCGCAGGTTTCTTCTCTCACGTGGGCTTTCACCCTTTGGAGCTTTTACATGGAGGTGAATGATTCTCCTCCTCTCATTTTTCTGTGCATGTTCCTCTTTGCTGGTTTGGTGGCTTAATGTAGTGTGCTTGGTGTTTTGTACTGTTGTGTGTGTTTGAATGAGGTAAATTTTGATGGGATCACCTGATGATTCTTGATATGAATTTTGGGTTCTCGGTGATTGCACTGTTTGTTCAGATTGAAGTGTTACAGGTTTGGTTTTGTGAAGTTTTTAGTCTGGGTGTTCGTTTTGTTGTTTGGTCGTGTTTGATTTTTGGTATTTGTTTTTCGTTTGGTATTATCTTTTGATGTTGTGAACGTGTTTGATTGGTTTTGTTCTTGAATCCTGTGTGGAAATAGATCTGGGGTTGGTTGTTTTGTTTGGGGTTGGTAATTTTCAGAACCCTGCTTGGATGTGTTGTCTTGATAATGGCGTTTCGTGCTTGGTATGTAGCAATCTAGTATGTGGGTTTTATTGTGTCCTCGATGTGTCAATGCTTGTTTCCTTGTTGGGAATACTTGCAATTACAGATTGAGCATTCCCACTGATTGGATTGGATCATTGGAGAGAGGGGGAGACTGGGAATTGTGTTCTGAAAAATGTTGTTCAAATTTAGGACAATTAATGGTGTTTTTGCAAAAATGGTTGGTGGCTTTTGCTGTGCTGTCAACATATTGATATTTGTTCACAATACTTGTGGTTAATCCAGTGATTGGTTTCTGATAGAAAAATGGAGAATCTCTCTTTCTAAACTGATCTTAGGTTACATCTATTTAGTTTTTCATTTTTGGTTTTGTAGTTTTGGTGGACTGAAGAACCCTTGTCCTTTTGATTGTTCTTTATATTCTCAAAGGTTTCACTTTGCTTGTTGAGCCTTATGCACTTTTGTTATTGAATCTGGGAATACAAAGTAGTGATTCGGCTGGCATATTATGGTTAAAGGAGCTCTTTGAAATTTATCAGTCTTTTTGCGTGTGTATATGTAGTTCTTTCCATAAACAGATCCGCTGATGATGCATTTGTGTTGATACTGTGGGAGAAACATCCTGTAAAGCTTACATAGTTCTAGTATTTCATCTGCTTACAAGAGAGCATTTCTTATGATTTGTTTTAGGAGAAAGTTATAAATTTGGGGATAACAATAGAGTGAGATGTCTTCTAGGTTGGGAATGAACTCATTTTAAATAGCTACTCAAAATATTCTTAACCTCACTACTGCCTACTAGGTATTGAACTGAGCCCCAAATGTCATGAAAATGGAACCAAATGTGAAATCAAACATGACCAGAAGTGAAACTGGAAAATATGGATCCAAAACTTTACCCAATGGTTGCGTGTTTAGAAGTGAAATCAATGATATCAGCATGAAACAAGCATGAAGTGATTTATGTTATATATTACCATGGATGTTTTGGTTGTTCTCCCTGTGTTTTCAGCATTTTGCTCGGAACAGATATGTCTTGTATCCTGCTTCCAGATACATTTTGCAGAAAATTTAGGGCATTGTTTGAATTTGTTTCAACATCCTCGGGAAACACACTTGATTGGAAAATGAAATAGATTTCTTAGGGACTGCATATCTTCTTGCAACATGGTTTCTATTGGTAAAAGTGATTGTGACTTGCTACTTATATGCCAATTATGAGTGAGAATGTCTTGATTTCAATGATATCTGTCACCACTTGGTACTCTTCAAGAGGGTGTCAAGATGAAGGATGTATCTACTTTTTCTATTTCTTCCCCATTTATTATTGTTCTTATTCTTCTTCCTTTATTTATTTATTTATTTATTTTTATTTTTGTGGATTGTTTTGAGTTCCTGACATTTAATTTCTTATTTTGTTTCTTCTTTGAGTTGTGTAGCTTTATTAATTTTCTATGGCATTGTGGAGTGAGTTCTTGTATCTCATATTGTATCTCATATTGCCAAAATTTTATTCCATCACAGTTTGTTTGAGTTTGTTTCTCGGGTGTTTCTTAATCTTCATTCTTTGGCAGATGGATTCAGCTCATCAGGATCACGATGACAAGTGCATTGAAGAAACAACTTCTGACCAGTTACTTCATCCGGATTCTCCTGATATAAATGATATATTTGGAGAACCACTCGTGCATCCTCGAGTGGGTTATGAGTATCAGGTCGAAATTCCTCTCATGATCACAGAAAGTGAGCGTGATAAGCTTTTGGTGAACCCAGCTGATGCAGAAGTCATTGTCGATGTTTCCCATTCCTTTCTAATGGGATTGCCCATCCCTATTGTGCAGGTTCTGGATGAAGTAACTAACATTAAAGATGGAGGGATTGGGTTTAATAATTCTGATGATTCAGTTAATAAAAATGGGCCCTTGGAATCTAAAAACAGAAAAAGAAGCCAGATTAATTCAAATAAGAAAGGTTCAAAACTCAAAGTTGAATCTTTGGATGTTACGTTGAACCCTGGAAAGGAATCAACAGCAACAAGCCCTGACTCCAAGGTGATGGGAAGCACTGACCTGGATCAAATGCATGGAAGCAAAAGTTACCTTACAGTTCCTGGTTCATTAGGTGACTCTTGGAGTGATATTGAAGTGGATAGTTTTATCCTCGGTTTATATATATTTGGAAAGAATCTTATTCAGGTAAAAAGATTCATTGAGAGCAAAGGGATGGGAGATATACTGTCCTTTTATTATGGGAAGTTCTATAGATCTGATGGATACCGTAGATGGTCAGATTGTCGGAAGATGCGACGTAGGAAGTGTATACATGGGCAGAAGATTTTTACAGGATGGAGACAGCAGGAATTGTTATCTCGTTTGCTTCCCCAGGTTTCACAGGAATGCCAAAATACACTGCTGGAGGTATTCACAATTTCATTGCTACATTTGTGGCATGTCTTTTATTTATAGAATCTGATTCACTTGTTCTTAATTATATCTCCAGGGGTGAACTATTCATTGTTTCTTTTGCAATGTGTTCCAACTAAGTTGCTATGTTATTCGCAATATATCCTGCAATAAGTATTTCTACTTCCACTTAGTGCTTTATGCTTGTTATATTATTTCTTACTCATAACTTCACCTTTGTATTGTAGACTTTAGCCTTCATATAGTTTGTAGATCTTGGTTTTCTTCATGTTTCTCTTCTGAAAATACCATGAGATATGGGATAAAATTATTCTAAAAATGATATGTATTAGTGCTGCTAATTGTTCTAAAAATTGATATTTATTAGTGCTGCTAATTTTGTTGGGGAAGTCTGTTTCCCACTTGTCCAGTAAATGAAATGGAACTAATATAAGGTTCATTTATCATCAGCAAGTGTCAAATGAGAGAGACAATGAAAAATGTCAACATGTCGTGTCATCTCTAATGGCAGAAAGTTCTGAAGCTGTATTTTTATGCTAACTCTAGCTTTTTTTTTTTTCCCCCCATGCATTACGGTCAAATTGATGAAGAAAATTCTCTTTCATTCCATTGCTTTTTGATTTTTCTTTTAGGGCTTTCTAAAAGATTCTAAACCATTTGACCTTTCCTCTTCATCTTTTTGTTTTTTTGCTTCTACAAACGCACAGGGAGAGAGAGATGTCTCTACATGATTGTGAAATGATATGCCATGCTTTGGGATAGTATGTATCTTGTATCAACATGCCTTGATGCTTTCCACGATGTAGATGTGCATGCATGCTTACAGGCATACATATGTGTATATATATATAGAAAGAGAGAGATGATTATGAAGTCAGTATGTCATGCTTTTGAATAGTCTACATCCAGCATCACCATGTCTTGATGTTTTCCAAAAAAATTTCACTTTCAAGGCATCTCTATGACCTCCGGGTGTTCTACCCTAGCACCATGTCTTCATATGAAGTGAAATGTGGAGAACATTAAGAGTTTATGTTAGTGTAGAATGCGTGAAGTTGCTTGTTACTTCAACAATGTTGAGAGAGAGAGAAAGAAGAAAGACCTTAATTCTCATTAATGTAATGATCTACTTACAATTGAGAAATATATATATATACAAGGCTAGGAGTCCTAACTACCATACATGTATCCTATATTAACAAGGAAAGGTTATATACTATAAATACATTATATTCAACACTCCCCCTCAAGCTGGAGCATATACGTCATATGCACCAAGCTTGTTACAAATATATTTAATCCTAGGACCTCTGAGAGATTTAGTGAAGATGTCAGCTAGTTGATCATTTGAATTAACAAAACTTGTAGCAACACATCCTGATGCGATCTTCTCTCTAATGAAATGACAGTCAACTTCAATATGTTTGGTCCTTTCATGAAAGACTGGATTGGATGCAATATGTAATGCGGCCTGGTTATCACATATGAGTTTCATCTGTTCATCCTTTCCAAATTTCAACTCTAGAAGAAGATGTCTCAACCATATGAGTTCACATGTTGCCAAAGCCATAGCTCGATACTCGGCTTCAGCGCTAGATCTGGCCACTACATCTTGTTTCTTACTCTTCCAAGATATTAGATTACCTCCAATAAAAACACAGTACCCTGAAGTGGAACGTCTATCTGTGGGTGAGCCAGCCCAATCTGCATCTGTGTAACCAACAACCTGAGTATGACCTCTGTTCTCGTACAACACACCTTGGCCTGGTGTACTTTTGATATATCGAAGAATGCGGATTACAGCATCCCAATGGCTATCACATGGTGACTGTAGGAATTGACTAACAACACTCACAGGAAAAGAAATGTCTGGACGAGTAATGGTGAGATAGTTCAATTTACCTACGAGCCGTCGATATCTCCCGGGGTCTCCTAAAGGCTCCCCCTGTCCTGGTACAAGTTTGACATTCGGATCCATAGGTGTGTCTACCGGTTTACAGTCTAACATACCAGTTTCTTCCAGGATGTCTAAAGCATACTTCCTTTGGGAAAGGACCACAGCAGAACTGGATTGAGCTATCTCAATTCCCAAGAAATACTTGAGTTTCCCCAAGTCTTTGGTCTGAAAGTGGGTAAAAAGGTGTTGCTTTAGTTTCTGAATACCATCCTGATCACTGCCTGTAATGACGATGTCGTCCACATAAACAACCAGATAAATACACTGCCCCAAAGAGTTATGATGATAGAAAACTGAATGGTCTGCTGTACTGCGAAGCATGCCAAACTCTTGAACAACAGAACTAAAACGGCTAAACCATGCTCGAGGAGATTGTTTCAAGCCATATAGAGAACGGCGTAACCTGCATACTAAACCAGACTCCCCCTGAGCAACAAAACCAGGAGGTTGCTCCATATAAACTTCCTCGGCAAGATCACCATGAAGGAAGGCATTTTTAATATCCAATTGATAAAGAGGCCAAGAACACATGGCAGCCATGGAGAGAAGCAGACGAACAGAAGCAATCTTGGCAACCGGAGAGAATGTGTCACCATAATCAGAACCATAAACCTGAGTATAGCCTTTAGCAACTAAGCGGGCCTTAAGGCGATCAACCTGACCATCAGGACCAACCTTAACTGCGTAAACCCAACGACAACCAACGGTAGATTTACCCGAGGGTAAAACAACAAGATCCCAAGTGCCATTAGAGTGCAGAGCAGCCATTTCATCCACCATTGCCTGTCGCCAGCCTGGATGGGAAAGAGCTTCATGGGTGCTCTTTGGAAGAGAAACAGAGGATATAGCAGAAACAAAAGCAGAATAGGGTGAAGATAATCGATGATAACTCAAAAAATTGTAAATAGGATGAGGATTACGAGTAGAGCGAGTACCTTTCCGAACAGCAATGGGTAAGTCATTAGGAGAAGGCAGAGCCGGGGTAGGTGAAGCCGAAGGGATAGGAAGTGAGTCAGCAGGTGCCTCAGCAAAAGGGAGAGGAGCAACGACACGAGGGCGACGATGATAAACCTGAAGTGGCCGAGGAGGCATAGCATCAGGTGGGGAGACAATGGGAATAGGCAAGACTTCAGAAACAGGAAGAGACTCAGAAGTGGTGGAAAAGAATGGTGAGTCCTCAAAGAAGGTGACATCAGCGGAGATAAAGTATCGATGAGTCTCAAGGGAATAACAACGATAACCCTTCTGAAGTCTAGAGTATCCCAAGAAGAGACACTTCATGGCTTTGGCGGAAAGCTTGTCCTGTCCAGGAGTGAGAATATGAACAAAGCAAGTACAACCAAAGACACGAGGAGGAAGGAAATAAAGTGGTTGGTCAGGGAAGAGAAGGGAGTGAGGAATCTGATCATGTAAGACAGAGGAGGGCATACGATTAATCAAATAACAAGCGGTAAGAACAGCGTCCCCCCAAAAACGAAAAGGAACATTGCTATGGAGGAGGAGAGTACGAGCTGTCTCAACAAGATGTCGATTCTTGCGTTCAGCTACCCCATTTTGTTGAGGAGTATGAGCACAAGAAGACTGATGAAGAATCCCATGATGAGACATAAACGAAGTAAATGGGGCTGAAAAATATTCCCTGGCATTGTCACTGCGTAACACACGAATAGAAACATTGAACTGGGTTTGGATTTCAGCATAAAATTTCTGGAAAATAGAGAATAACTCAGCTCGATTTTTCATTAAAAATAACCAAGTACATCGAGAATAATCATCAATGAAAGTGACAAAATACTGAAATCCTAAAGTAGACGCAGTCCGACAAGGACCCCAAACATCAGTGTGGACAAGCTCAAAAGGAGACTTTGCCCGATTATTCAAACGCTTTGGGAACGAGACACGAGTATGTTTCCCAAGCTGACATGACTCACACGGAAGCGACGATAAAGTGGAAAAACGAGGGACCATCTTCTGGAACTTGGAGAGACTAGGGTGGCCCAGACGATTGTGAATGAGGAGAGGAGCATCAGTGGAAATGCAAACTGCAGGAGATGAATCCGAGGTGAGGTGATAGAGGCCTTGAGACTCACGTCCTATGCCAATCGTCTTCCCCGTACTCCGGTCCTGCAAGGTCACAAATTTATCAGAAAAGGTAATAGAGCAATTAAGAGTACGAGTGATTTTGCTGATGGAAATAAGATTAAAAGGACATTCAGGAGTATAAAGGACAGAAGTGAGAGGTAGAGAAGGCAGAGGAAGGGCCAAACCAATACCTTTAGCCACAGTTTGAGAACCATTAGCTAAGGTAACATTAGGTAAAGCAGAGGTAGTAGTAATAGAGGAGAAAAGATCCTTATTACCAGATAAGTGATCAGAAGCTCCAGAATCTAGAATCCAGGGTCCAAGAGAAGATGTGTGGGTAAGGCAGGCAGAGGCATTACCAGGCTGGGCAACAGAGGCAACAGAAGCCTGAGATGCGGAAGAGCTCGGAGCTTGAGGCAGCGGAGAATCAGAGGACTGGGCCACATGGGCAGTGCGAGGAGGTCGTCCATGTAACTGATAGCAACGATCGCGAGTGTGGCCAAGTTTATTGCAATAGGTGCAATGAGGACGTTGACCTCTACCTCGGGTACCACTACGGCCTCCTCGAGAGTTAGTTTGAGAAACTAACACAGAAGAATCTGAAGTGCTATCAAATGGCAAAGTCTGAGTGGAGGAGATACGGAGGAGGCGAGCAAACACATCATCCAAGGACGGAACTGATGAACTACCAAGAATCTGATCGCGGACAGGCTCAAGATCCGGACGGAGGCCAATAAGAGTAAGAACTATGAAGAACTTGTCAAGCTGTGTTTGTTGAGCCCCAACATCAGGAGTAAGAGGCATCACAGTCAAGAACTCCTCCTTAAGAGAGGCAATCTGGCCAATATAAGTAGATAGATCCAAGTCCTGTTGGCTGAGATGGACAATTGCAGAAGCCACCTTATAAAGACGCTGGATATCATTCGTATATAATCCTTTGGCCTGAGTCCAAAATTTAAAACAAGTTTTGTAGGCCCGAAGATGAAGAAGAATCTTGGGATCAACCGATTGCCATAATACACTACATAACTGTGCATCTATCTTCCTCCACTGTACGCGGTCAACCTCAGGGATATCTGCCTCCTGTGTAATCAAGTGATCCTCATATCCTTGACCCATAAACCAAAGTTCAACAGACGCAGACCAGGAAAGATAATTGTCACTGCCAACCAATTTCTCCGAAGTAATCATAGGAGATCCAGATATAACAGCGGAAAAAATGGAATTTTTAGTAGTCATATCTACTTATCTGAAGAATGAAGTATGTTTGGATCGAAGAGAGCCCTAATACGGCTTCAGATTGCGGCGTGGCACCACCGAAAAAGGGAGACGGCCTCAGATCGCGGCGTGGTACCACCAGAAAGGTAGAAGAACACTTCCCAAGGCACGTGCAGGGATTGGAGTGGAGAAAAAGTAGTCGGAGCTTCGCCGGAAAGGCTGTTTGGAGGGCCGACGGAGACAAAAATCCCCAAAAGAGGTATGTGCAGGGCTCGGATGGGAGAACCAGGGAGGTAGGGAGGCTGGTCGGCGTCAGGCGAAGCTGGAGGAGGAGGCGCGTCGCCGGAAAAGGCCTCACGCGCCCTCACGCGCCGGCGCGTGAGATTCAGTCGCCGGCCGGAAATTTGCGCGTGGACGGCGCGTGGATGGGATTTTGGTGCCGGTGCCTTCACAAAAGTTGTAGATCTCCTCCAGGCGCTCCTTCTGGTATAGTCGGTGTCGGAAAAATACGTCGCCGGAAAAGTCGCCGGAAAAGTCGCCGGAAAAGCTCGCCGGAAAAGTTCGCCGGCGGTGAGTAGTTTCTGTCGACGATCCGAATGACCGGAAAGTATTGGAAGATGGGAAAGGTGACCGGAATGAAACACGGTCACCGAAAGGTTTCCCGGAGTTGATGACACGGGAAACAAGAAAAAATTAGGTTTTCTTCCTTGGCTCTGATACCATGTTGAGAGAGAGAGAAAGAAGAAAGACCTTAATTCTCATTAATGTAATGATCTACTTACAATTGAGAAATATATATATATACAAGGCTAGGAGTCCTAACTACCATACATGTATCCTATATTAACAAGGAAAGGTTATATACTATAAATACATTATATTCAACAAACAATATATGCTACTATTCTGAGCTTATATTGTTCATATGTCAGATTTTCCAAAAGCCTTTCTTTTACTCAATTACTGATTGATTTATGGAGAAAAAGAAGTGAAAATGGTTGCATTTTGAGAAGATACTAGTCAGCTTCACTTTCAATTGTGATTTAATCTCCAAAACAAAAGGCTTAACATACCTAGGAGTTGCATAAACACAACTGTTTTAAGAGGGATCTCTTTGATTGGTTGAGAAAGATAGATTGCCACAGAAATTTTTTTTCACTGGGTGGTCATAGCGGCTGTTGTAAGTTTCCAGATGATTTCCTTCTTTGCTTTTCAGAAATTGAAAGGACTTTTGAAGAATTTGCTTTGAAATAATGTCTTACTATAGTATGGGGAAGATGGCTTCACTGGATTGACTTCCTTCCACGATTATTCCCATGGTAAATATTTAAATCTGTTGATAGTGAGGAAGTCTTAAAAATAACAGAAGGTACCACAATACAAACTTATAAATAATAATAGAGCTTACCATGTGAATGCCTGTGTCTTAAATATGTGCTTGAGAGAGTCTAGCACCTTGAAAATAGCTGCCATTAATTTCTGAATTCCAAATTATATTAGGTTCCAAACAAACCCAAAATCCCGATCTGTGCTTGATAGGCATTTAGTTCTTGAGCAGTTGAACTTTCCATGCACCTGACTAGTGCATATCAACTGAAACAAGACAGTCAAATATCAGATATAGGGATGAATCAACTCCTAGAAGCCAAGTTGGGAGTACTGATGTAAATAAGAAGATAATGAAGGTATTCTTCCCACGTGACCACAAGTGGATGACAGCTCATTGTGGCACTTTGTGTACCTTTTTTTCTCTCCCATGTTAATGGAAAAAAATTTGACATCAGGATTAAACTAAGAATAAAATATCATCGTCTAGAATCATTTTTGTAAATCTAAGGTTCCATGAAATCATGAGAAATAAAAGAAGCATCTTGATTTGAACTATATAAAGTATAGCAGACTTTCTTTCCACCCATCTCCATATGGTCTGTGTATGGCTCCCATACAACCCGACTGTTCTCACACTTATGGTTCCTAAATGCCAAAGCTGTGCTAAACATGTACTGTGGAGCCCCTTTGTAGGTACTACATGCAATTTTCCTCAGCTCTATAAATATTAGGTAGATATCTTATTTGCTTATCAAAACTTTGTGAATCTATGTTACAAATTCTCTAATTCCAAATCATGATACATTGTATAAATATGGCTAAATTTGCTTCTCGTCTCTTTGATACTGAAGTTTTGTTTCCTTTTCTCCGTATTTAAATTGTGAATGCATTATCAGGTCTCTAAGAGTTTTGCAGAGGGGAGAACTTCATTAGCAGAATATGTCTCCAGTTTAAAAATTACCGTTGGCATCTGCAATCTCATTGAAGCAGTAGGTGTTGGTAAGGGGAAGGATGGTCTTACAGGCATTGTGATGGAGCCTATAAAGATCCATCAATTTTTTTCTGTTCGTCCTGAAATACCAATTGGTAAAGCTTGCTCCTCTCTTACATCCAGCGACATAATCAAGTTTCTCACAGGAGATTTCCGTTTGAGCAAAGCTCGATCAAATGATCTTTTCTGGGAAGCTGTTTGGCCCCGTTTGCTAGCAAGAGGGTGGCACTCTGAACAACCTAAGAATGAGGGATGTGCCAGCTCCAAACATTCTCTAGTTTTTCTTGTTCCTGGTGTTAAGAAGTTCTCAAGAAGGAAACTTGTGAAAGGAGATCACTACTTTGATTCTATTAGTGATGTCTTGAGCAAAGTTGCATCTGAACCAAAAATTCTTGAACTTGAGGATGAAGAAACTGGAGTGAGCAGCTGCAAGGAAGGAAATGGATGGGTCCCAGAGGCAAAGCTGGACAATGACGATCCATCTGATCATCAACGTCATTGTTACCTTAAACCCCGAGTTTCTACATGCAATCTGAATCTTATGAAGTTTACTGTTGTAGATACCAGTTTGGCTTGTGGAGAAAAATCATCCAAAGTGAGAGAACTAAGAAGTTTGCCAGTTGAGAGTCTTGAGACTATAAATAATTCCAACCTGACTAGCTCCAGAGTAACTGGGGGGGATTCCTCCGAGGATTCACAAGATGAGTCAGACTCTGCTGATATGTCATTGAATGGTCAAAAGAATACTACTAATTCCAACCACGCCAAGGCCATATCTCATAGTAGTAGTTTGACCCAAAGGGTGTCAACTAATAGTCCTGATGCTGCGAAGAAACTAGTGGAAAATAACCAGGATCAGAACACCAATACATCTGATGACAAGCATTTGCGGAGAAATATAAAGCACCAATTTAGTCGGAGAACGAAATCTGGTCATTCAAACTATTTAGCCCCCCTCATTAAAAGGCGGAGATTGACTGCTTGTGCTAAGGCGGAGACAAGTCGAGCGGAAAGTTTGTCGGTCGGTCCTCTGTCAAAACAAGAAAAATCACATTGCATGTTGGGCTCATCAGAGGCAAGTAAGAATGATGTTTCTCAAGAAGGTCCTTCTCCTCGGGAGAAGGCATCATCTATTAGTTCTTCAGATGGAGGCAGCCCAGAAGACGAGACAGTCATTCTCGGTGGGACTTCTGTTGGTATGGATTTGTCTCATGAGAAAAATGATAAACCTCAAACCCGGCCATTGATTGATCTAAACCTACCACAAGTCCCATCAGACTCTGAAAATGGTGAACGACTGGCGACAAATGTGGAAAATAGCCAGGTCGCTTCAACTGCCAATGGCTCATGCTGTTCTTCTGATAGAAACATACTTATGGAAGATTCCAAGGCACTGAGAACCTCTGTCAATGCTGGTAGTGCAGAGGAGCAGCCTATCATGAAACCCCAGAGGCAAAGCACAAGAAATCGACCATTAACCACTAAAGCATTGGAAGCTCTTGCCAGTGGATTCTTAAACACTAGACGCAAGAGAAAAGGCACAGAAGTTCAAGCAGAAGAAAACCCAATCTTGAGGCCTTCCCGCAGGGCCCGCAGCAGAGTTACAGGAACTCCAAATTGTGCTAATCCTGGCACTGGGATGATGGATTCCAAGGAAGCAAATGGGGCGGATGGAGTTTGTAATGATAACACATATGCTTGGAAATTCTCTTGTC